>NC_134534.1:86371111-86675000 GCF_050624435.1 Tenrec ecaudatus
GACGCACACCAGCCTGTGTGATCATGAGGTGCAAATGGGATCAGGTATCAGGCATCAAGTACCCAGAACAAAAAAAAAAATCATGTCATTGTGAATGAGGGGGAGTGCTGAGTGGCGACTGAAAGCCCATCTGTAGGCAATTGGACATCCCCTTACAGAAGGGTCACAGGGAGGAGACGAGCCAGTGAGGGTGAGTATAACACTGATGAAACATACAACTTTCCTCTAGTTCTTTAATACTTCTCCCCCCACCCACTATCATGACCCCCATTCTACCTTACAAATCCGGCCAGACCAGAGCTTGTACACGGGTAGAGACAAGAGCCTTCATCACAGGGAATCCAGGACAGATAAGCCCCTCAGGACCAATACTGAGAGCAGCCATGAAGGTGGGGGAGAAAGGGGAAACCAGTCACAATGATGTACCTATAACCTCCTTCCAGAGGGATGAACAACAAGAAAGTGGGTGAAGGGAGACATTGGTCAGTGTAAGACATGAAAAAATAATAATTTATAAATTATCAAGAGTTCATGAGGGAGGGTGGAAGTTGGAGGGGGGAAAAGAAGAAGCTGATACCAAGGACTCAAGTAGAAAGAAAATGTTTTGAAAATGATGATGGCAACAAATGTACAAATGTGCTTGATACAATGGGTGGATGTCTGGATCGTGATAAGAGTTGTGAGTTCCCAGTAAAATATTTTTTTTTAAAGGGTAGACACAAATCTTACATACAGTATTTAATGATACAGAAACAGATGATATTCTACCAAACTCGTTTATAAACCTGCTAAGTAAGCCAGGCAAAGAAATCATAATTGAAAATTGTAAAATTCTAGTCAACAGAATTGAATAAAGCATCTAAAAAACAATAATAATATATCATGATAAAAGTGGTATTTAAAGTAAGTTTGCAAGGATGTTTTAAATATTAGAAAAATAATCAATGTAAGCCACCACATATACAAAATAAAAGGTAAGACCCATATGATTATATCAATCAATGCAGAAAAGGCATGTGATAGAATTCAACATCCTTTTGATTTTAAAAAAGTCATACAATAAGGTACAATTTAGAATTTGACTTCCTACTTTTATTTCCTAATTTAGAAATTGCATATAGTCATTTCAGGCAAAAGGAAAATTTGATTAAACAATTTTTAAAAATAGGGATAGAAGAGAAATCTCTCAATGTAATAAAGGCCATATATACAAAATCAACAACTAACATCTCACTTCATGGAGAGAAACAGAAAAATCCCCTCTTAAAATGGGAGCCACTCGGGGTTACCCTTTGTATAGTCTTACAAGTGTTAGCCAGAGCTGAAAAATCAGAAAGATCTTAACGGCATCCACACCGGCACAAAGTAAACAGAACTCTACTCAGATGATACAGTCTTATATGTAGAAACCCCCAAAGGTTTCATTAAAAATGTGCTTGAACTATTTGAAAATTTAGCAAATACGTAGGATATAAGACCAACATACGGAAATTAGTTGAATTCTTAAATATTTAACAAGATGACACTGAAAAAGAAATGAAAAAACAGTATCATTTATAATACCTTCCAAAAAGATAATGTATCTAGAAATAAATCTTACCAGAGAAACAAAAAAATTGTACAATGAAAACTATAAAACACTTCTATGAGAAACTTACACAAATGGAAAATGTTCTATGCTCCTGAATAGGAATACTAAATATAATAAAAATGTGAATATTACCAAGAACCCTTTACAAATCCAATGCAATTCTAATCCAAATCCCAGCACAGTTCTTCAAGTAAATCAAACTAATCACCAACTATTTGGTTAATCATCAACTAACCAAGTAGAAACACAAATTAAAGATGGATTAAAAACCTCAGAACGATAAAGATCATCAATGACAAAATAGGGACAAATTTAAGAGCCCAAATGCAAGGCATAAATAAATACACTATCAAGCATAATGCAAAATACCCACAGCACAGAAGACAGAATTGAGGAGAAGGACCTTCTAAAAATACATTTGTGCACATCAGAAGATTTCATCAAAAAAAGAGTTAAAAAGAGAACCCACAGATTGAGGAGAATATTTAGTAAAGATATATCAGATAAAATGCTAAATTTAAAAATCTACAGAACACTATATCTTAGGTAGAAAAATATAAATAACCCAGCCACAAAAGGGCCACAAGACATGAACAATTTATCACAGATAACATCGAGGTGGTCAGCAATCAATCATATGAGGAGGGCTCACACTGCTTAACCTTAAGAGAACTACAAATTAAAACAAGAATGAGACACCAACTCACAAAGACACTCTTCAGGATGTGAAGAGACTGGAATGCTGATACACTGCTAGTGGGAGTGTAGAATTAGCAGTCGCTGTGGAAATCAGTATGGCGCGTCCTTAAACAAATGCCAAGGCAAATACCTTCTGCCACTTCTACACTTGGTATAGCTATAAAGAACAAAACACAGATAGACACGCGCACCTATGTTCACTGCAGCTATTTCTATAACAACAAAAGATGGAAATTATAAAACACCTTGTCTGTGGAGTAATGGATAAATAAACTCTGGTACATTCATACAATGGGATATTATGCGTGATTAAAAAACACCTTAAGACATGGACAAAATTAGACATCATTATGCTCACTCATCAAAGTGAGTCAATCTCATAAAGAAATATTTCATGGCACCATTATTACAAAGGAAAAAAGAAAAACGGCTTATCCAATGGATAGCACTTTAAAGACTACAACAAGGCTTGGTGGAGGAGAGGAGCGTGGCAGGACACTGAGTGGAGGGGAGGCAAAAGGAAGAAGTAAGAAAAAGAACAACATATACGAAGAGTTTGATGGGATGCTACAACTGACTGATGAGCTGAACTGTGGAACTACATCAATTATGGTTTTCTTTGTACATATTATATTCCACAAGCAAAAGGGAAAAATAAATGCATATGTAAACATATGGAAGCAAAAAAAAAGGATTGTTTTCTGAGAGAGAGAGGGGTCACAGCCTTAAACCCCCGCCCTTCCCTCCCCCCCTTGCTCGGCCATAAGATCTAAACAACTGTCAGAGAGGGCATTAAAAGGAAGAATAGTAGAACTGACACAGAGGTGGATTCTTTGGTGACATACAAGTGGGTTTCAAACAAGCAAACTAAAAGGAAATATCACTAAGGAAACTGGTTCAAGATGGCCAACCGTTCACATAGAAAGTAAATTCCTCTATAACAATCGGAAGAAAAAACATCCAAAAGGAAAAACCAGGTCACCAGCAAGCGTGGAAAATGACCTAACAGATAAGTAACCAGAAGCCTCCAAATGTGAGAGTCAGTGGGAGAAAGCTGAAAGACTGAAAAAATATTACTTTTAAAAAGGTATTTTGAAGGAAAATGGAGCTATAATATCAGATAATATTACAGAATTACTGTTAAGAGGGTATAATAATGGTATTAAGGAATGCAGCAAAATGTGCTTTTAAGAAATGCACACCCAAACACTTTAGGGAGAAATACCAGGCTATCTTGCAGTTTATTTTAAGAGGGATCTGCAAAACCTTATATATACACAAGGACTCTTCAAAAAGCTTAGGAAAAATGCAAACTATTTTTTAATTATATGGGTTCTAAGATGCTTTTGTACTGAAATAAACTTGTCCTATTTTGTTATAACAAGTCTGAACAAGACTGGTTTTAGGCACCAAAAAGGATAAGATCTCCAGTTTGAAAAGAGCCCCTATCAGAGCAACATGAATTCTGCTAAAATTGTACTTTATGGTGAAGCTTGGGAAGAAGAAGGGAGGTCTAACTGATTCTTTAGGAACGTATATGGGGACAATATCCTGAGAAATCAGCAATCTACAAATGTATTACTCATTTTAAGAAGGGACGAGACAATGCTGAAGACAAAGCCTACAGTAGCCAACCATTCCCGTTAATTTTTTACTTATTTAAAAAATTAATCTTGTTCATGCCCCAATTGAAAAGGCAGCAGAAACAATAGCCAATACCATAGATACCTCAATTGGCCCCATTTACACAATTGTGATTTAAAAATAAAAGTTGAGCAAACTTTCTGCTAGATGGATACCAAAACAGATAAGAGCTCTTTTAATGAGGCTTTTAAACACTGGCATCAAGATCCTGAAGCATTTCTTTGAAGGCTTCGTAAGACAGAACATGGCTTCTTTACACAGTACGCTATGCTGACACAGCACACTCGGAGTGATGGCTGCCAGGAGGCGGATGCGGTCCAGTCAACACAAGGGTGGAAAGGTCATGGCAACAGGTTTTTGTTTGTTATATTCAGATAGTTTGCTCATTGACTTTCTGGAGGGCTGAAGAACAGTATCACCTGCTTAATATGAGTGCTTTGAGAAGTTGCTAAAGCCTTAGGAGAAAAATGCATAAGAAATTTCCACCACAATGTTTTTCTATTGCTTATTTCTCACATCAAACAAGGGCAATTTTGCAAATGTTGGTTCTATGGAAATCATTAGGTATCCACCTTACAGTCCTATTTTAGCTCTGACTTTATTTCATAATCTTAAAAAAAAACTATTAAAAGCACCTGTTTTCCTCCATTAATAATGTAGAAAAGCCGGCACTGACATGAGTGAATTTCCAAGATCCTTTGTTCTTTAAAGTTGGGCAAAATGGCTGGTATCTTTGTTTACAAAAGGGTCTTGAACTTGATGTTGATAAATAAATTTATATTTTTAATTTTATCTTCTAATTCTAACTCTATAAACTTTTTGAAAGTGCCTCATAAAAACAAACACATGGAGAAGGCACCCATGAACAGGCAAAAATTAAAGCAAATTTTGGGGAAATGTTAACTAATATCTTCGGGAAAATGCTAACTAATATCTTAACTGACTCATAATGTATGTGTCATTATATTACTTTTCAAACTTGCATAGATTTAAAATTTTCAGAATAAAAAATCAGGCAAAAATAAATTTATTTCACATTATATTCCTTCAAAACAAAGTATTTCTTAATACTATGATGAAAGCTGTGGTAGTTATAGACTTGTATGTCAACTTGAAGATACACAAAAGTGGTGGTATCCAACCGGCCAATCAGGTCACAGCTTGAGGGTACCTCCTTGTGGTCATGGCCTTCTCCTAAGTGGAGCACAGGGAATCTCCCCTCCTCGCTGCCTTGACTCTCCTGCTTGCTAGCCACCCTGAGAGCTGCCCTGACCGTGATGTTTCCACCGACCTGCGATCCACGTGACTTTGCACCCACAAGCCTATAAAATTCCTCCATTCTGCATCATGGCATGTGACTGCTGAGTCTGAAGAGGAACTTACAGACTATGGACTTGAGCTGGTCTGGGCTGGAATGTTTTCTTGATATATCACTATTTTTTTATATAATCTCTTTTTTACACAAGCATGTATATAAGTAAAGCATCTCTGGATTTGTTTCTCTAGTCAACTGGCCTAACACAAAGGCTTATGAAGCAAAAGTTTACTTCCTTATTTTAGAGGAAGTGCATGATACTGAAATAACCCACTCTACGCTATAAAAATTTCCCTCCCAAATTCTTGAGCCTTACCTTTCAAAGACTGAGTAAATTAAGAACCTTTAAATTCCTTTTATGTTTCATGTCACGTTGAAACCCAGAACTACATCACTTCTTAGAAAAGTAATACATTTTAAATAAGTTAAAAAAAAGCCAATTCTTCCTATCATTATTTTATTTCCTTTCTAAAATGGTAAGCTATTCTTCACCAGGCAATCCACTGATGCCAATATAAAAATGCAAAGAAAAGGGAGGCGATCTAGTGAAAAATAAACAAAATAAATACAGAAAACACCTTACTGCTCAAATGGCTGTCCTGGTAAGTTCTTCAATCATTTATAATGTATGGGAAGGAGCAGGGTGACTCGGCTTCCCACACAGGCACCCACAAAAGTTGTGTTAAAAAGAAAATTATAATTTCATTATTAAACATCAACTCTTAATAAAGGCCTCTCAAATAAAAACCAAACCAAACTTAGAGCCATCAAGTCATTTCCAATACACAGCAACCCTCCCTCCACAGAGCAGTGCCTGTGGGTTCCCAAGACTGCCAGCCCTTCCAGGAGGGGAAAGCTCCCCTTCCTCACTCAAGGCAGCTGGTGCTCTCGAGCGCTGACACTGCAGCGCATGGACCCACAAGCAGTCCACCGGCCACCAGAACCACTCAGCAAAAGCCTAAATAATATTAGCATGCAGCCATTTCAAATTAAGCTGCTGCCGAATAGCAATGGCAATTACCCACCTGTAAGATTATGTACACTCTAGATAGATGGACACATGAAGTGTAGGACGTGACCAGAGTTTAGCTGGGATGCTGAAAATAAAATCTATACAAAAGAAGTTATTATACTGCATTTCTATATATTAGCAATAGACAAAAGATGAAATTTTAATAGGATACCATTTAAAATATCATAAAAGTATAATATACATAAACGAAATAAATAAAACACAATATTAAACAAAATTCAGAAGACCTCTCTGAAGAAATCACAGGAAGGCACAGAAGAATATGAAGACCTAAGTCAGTGAATAAGTAAATTTCCCCCAATGATTTATAATTCAATGGAACCCCAAGCAAAATTCTAGCAAGGTTTTAAAAATAGTACTATAAAAATAAAAATAAATTAAAACGAAAACCAAAAAAAATTAATTAGTTAATTAAAGTAAATTTTAAAAATACATTGTAGGATTGGTGTCCACACACGCAAATACCACACGCATCAGAACTGATGACAACATGCTGACTTCACACACATACGGGGACTTGGCACAGCAGACGACTCGGCAAAGACTGATTTTAATATAAATGGGAATGTTTTTGTTTGGTCTTGGAGGAGAGATGACGTCAGTGTGAACAAGCCAAGAAGGCGATGAGAGATCAAAGGATGTCAGCCGGAAGAAGTGAGGAAATCCCTAAGATTTTGACCGCAATGTGGGTGTGCTACTCTCCAAGAAACAGGGTTTTGATAAGGTAGATGGTAAAGACATGAGTCTGGGACATGATGACTGAAGCTGATTACAAAAGAATTACTAAAATAAACTTACCTGTTTTTATCAAATGATGTCCTGGCCAAACGTGACTGCAGAATTGCAGTTATCTATTAAAACAGAACCATTTTGAAAACATGACTATAAGTATTTATAAATAAAACATTGATCTAATTTGCAGTCATGACAGTGTTTAGAGACTCTTACCATGGCAGTCTGATCCCCCAGTTTGTCAAGGCAGGATGCTCTGTGGAGCTGAAACATCATCAATACAGGTGCGGTTATTTTCTCTCTCGGAAGACTTACTGGTGTTTCTTTAGCAGCACCCATTATTTCACTGAGTAACAGTTGGTATTTCTTCTAAAACATCTATGGCTTATTATCAACATATATTTTCCAGTTCAACTTATTCAAGTAAAGCTACGTCATATTTATGAGCAAACATGGTTAGGGTGAGATATAGAAATGAGAAATTTACAAGAAAGCTTGGGCACCTAACTGGCCCAGTAAATGCCAGAGGAAGCACTGGCTTACCTGAAGCAAGGTCTCTACAACATCTTCCACCTTCCCTGAAACATCCAATTCAAAGACATACTCCATTTTGCCCTAATAAAAATGAAAAAGGGTCCAAACAGGAGAAGATAGGAAAAGGGCCAAATCAGTTTACTATAACATTACTTACAAACGTCAAACATGTCTACTTAGTCTGTGCTCCTGTGGGAAAGGAATACAGCGTCACAGTGAACAGCCTGGCGAAAGGAGAGTCCAGGGCACTGAGTAGGAACAGATAAACAGCCACTAACTAGTGAAGAAAAGGCAGCATACAGAAGGGGAAGTAGCCAAACTGCCAGCGTCTCGTCGGAGAGCGGAACTGAGACTCAACCTGTGAGACGGTGCTTCCTAGAGGGTGGCTCTGGAATTGACAGAGGTGTTATAAGAGGTATTAGTCCGTCCCTAGGTCTCGTGAAAACTGCCTTTGGTCAGACTGACCCTTTAATTACATTAAGTTGCAGCAGCAAGAATGAAATAAAGTATTCCAGTCTCATTTCAGTATCATGTCAAGTAAATTCTCAGTAGTACCCAGCAAATAATCTTATATATGTTGCCTATTCCAAATGCACTTTTACAACTGAATCACCTACACTTTTTTTTCTAGTAGGCATATTTTTCCTTTAAGTCAAAAAGTGAATTGAATTATTTTGGACTAAAGTCCATGGCTCTGTTGGATAATTTTGTTACAACTGCTACATAAGAGTTAGCAGTTATTTTATATATATCTTAAGATATTTCATGTACATCTCAATATTTGATTAAATATATGAACAGTCACAAAATCTGATTGCTCAAAATTACTATATGCATGCTGGGACAAAGAAAATGTTTTACTTACCCTTTCTATTTTATATGGTGCAACAATGTTATGCTCTTTAATGAAATATACCTGTGAAAGACAAATCAGTACTAATCAAATAATATTTTAAGATTCTTCATCATAAAGAATATAAATTAAGAATAAAGGATTAATGTTGTAAAAAGCCCCGTTACATAATATCTATTTCCAAAAGCACTTGGGTCAATATTGTTCTTTATGTGCCGTCAAGTCCATTCAGCTGCTTAGTGACCCTGTAAGCTCGAGTATCCATGCCCGTTAGGAATAAAGCTGTCATCTTCATGTGATATCTATCGCCAGCTCTTTCCTGTCACATAGCAGCTGATAGGTGCAAATCACGGACCTTCGCAGCTCGTAGACTGACTACCCATTGTATCACCAAGACTCTTTCAGATTAAGATTAACATGGCTTGAAAGATCTGATATTTGTTAAAATAAATCAATATTAAAATTTAAAAATAATCATCAAGACTATTAGGGCTTATATACTGGTAAATTCTGGTTCGACACTCTACTGAGCCTCAGTCAATTTCCACAATAAATATACTGAATCAGAATCTGCTTTGTAACAAGATCCACAAGTGATTCTGTTCTTAGACAAAGAAAAAGTAACAGGCTGTTTATTTCTGAGGAATTAAGAACTGAAAACTTTATGGACGGAATTGAAACACTGTCAGATACTGAAAAACTCATGCAACGGAACAGAGATGGTACCAGCCAATGAGCCTCAGGTAGGCCACCACTCAAAAAAGAACTGAGGCAGCCATAATGACCTGGATGGAATAAAGCTTGCGGAAGTAAAACTTTCAGGAACTTTGTTTGAAGAGAAGGTATGACCCAAAATGAGAAGAAACAACTGCAAACATTAATTAATAATTGGAAATTAAAATGTATTGAGTATGAATCTGGGAAAATTGAAAGTTGTCAAATATGAAATGGAAGGCATAAAAATCAACATTAGTGAGCTGAAATGGACTGCTATTGGCCACTCTGAATCAAAATCACTGGTTTACTAGGTTAGGAATGAACTATTCAAGAGGTATAGCACTGCATGAATCACCAAAAAGGATACATGAAGAGCTACCTTGAAGTACAGTGCTGTCGGTGAGTGTATGATATCTGTCTGCCTTCAAGGAAGCCCAATCAATACGAATATGATTCAAATTTATGCTCCAACCACCAAAGCTAGTGATGAAGAAGTTAAAGAACTCTAACAACTTCTTCGGTATGAAACTGATCAAACATACACTCAACATGCATTGATAATTATTGGCGATTGGAATATAAAAGTTGGAAATACAGAGGAAGGAACAGTATTTGGAAAGTATGCCCTTGGTGAGAGAAACAAAGGCAAAGACTGCAGGATGATATGGGACCAAAATCTTGTTCGTAGCAGATACCTTTTCAACAACGCAAAAGGGGACTATATACACATGGACTGCCCAGATGGAATACCCAGAGATCAAACTGACTACATCTGTGGGAAGAAGAGACAATAGAGACACTTAACATTAGCAGCTGAAATTAGGCCAGGCGCTTACTGTGGTATAGACCACCAGCTACTCTATAAGTTCAGTTTGAAGCTAAAGAAAATGAAAACAAGTTCACAGGAGCCAAAATACAAACTTGGGTATATATACCACCTGAATTTTGAGACTATCTCAAGAACAGATTTGTTACAATGGACACTAATGTCAGAAGACCTAATGAACTGTGGAATCACATCAACAACATCATACATAAATAATGTCTCTACAGTGAACCAGAGACATCTATAAACCCTAGATATATGAATGGACTTTGGGTTCTACATCTAGTCCCAATCTCAGAACAATTCGTTCTTATGACATAGCCCTGCTTGACGCTCACCCTCCTGAAGAGATCACTGAAGATAGGGATCTATACCAAAGTGTGGCAAAGAAACCTGATGGTGCCTGGCTACCAGAGTGAACAGCATTTGGAGTCTTAAAGGACTGTCTTAAAGCAAGCAGCCATCTAAGTCAGGGATCAACTAAGCCCACCTCAAGAAACACACCAACCAAAACCGGTGGAGGGAATGGGATCACAGCTTAAATTGTGAGTCCCGGGTGTGCAGCAGATGACAGCTGGCTGTCAGACCTCATTCATTTGCAGGTCCCAGGGGTTAAGTATCCTCTGACTCTGTCGAGGGGTGTGAGTCACCTTATAATCAGACAGAGAGCACCATAAAGTTATTATAGTAGACGCAGTTAGATTAAAATGTAATGCCCTATCATTTGATCTCCATTTTGACCTATTTTAAAAGTTGTGTGAGTTAAAAAAAAAAGAGAAGGGGAAAAACATGTGAATTAAGCCTCTGATGAATATCCTCTGCTCATGCACCAAGGAGGTGAAAACATCATTCCTGAAGAAAGCAAAATGTCAATAAAAAGAAAGGAAAGAAAGAAAAGATCAGTATGGCTGTCAGAGGAGATCCTGAAATGTGCTCTCAATTGTTCACATGGGAGAAATGATGAAATCAAAGAGCTGAACAGAAAATGTCAAAGGACAGCTCAGGAAGACAAATGAAAATATTATCGCAAAGACTTAGTGCTAGAAAACCAAAAGGAGGAAATTGCTCAGCCTCGAAACTGAAAGAGCTCATCGGTCTATGAAAGTAGAGCTATGCATTCCTTTTCCCCGCTCCTCTTGTCCTGACATAATAGATAGGGATTTGTGGCCTAACTTTCCTACTAGGAGCTCTGGTGGCATCGTAGGTTATGCACTGAGCTGCCAATGGCAGTTCAAACTCATCATCTAGTCTGTGGGAGGAAGAGGAGGCTGTCTGTTCCACTGAAGATTTAGAATATTGGAAATCCAAAGGAGCAGTTCTACTCTGTCCTGTGGGTAGGAATCGACTAGATGGCAGGTTTGGTTTGGTTTGGGTCAATTCCACTACTGTGGAAAGTAAAGTCAAGGGGAGAGAGGTTGTGGCTACTGTATTCACCTCTGTAACTCCAGACCCTTGAAGATAATAACTAAACACACACTCTTTTACCTGACAACAATGGAAAAGTTTAGAGGCAAAACTCAAAACTAATGTACTATATTTCTGAGACCGTCTGAGCTAATAAGCAATAAAAAAATGTTTCAACCCACAAGAGTTTCCTGGTTTATGTATGGCCCCCAAAGTTACAAGAATAGTCTGTCTAGGCAACACTGGCAATAAGCTCACTTTGACTCAGTTCTTACACAAGCTAGTAAAACTTGACATATATGTGTGTATATATATTAATCTTTAGTTCTAAGCTTGAAGCTAATTAAAACTTTTAATACTCTTAAACATTATAATTCTTTGTTACAAATCAGATTTCTTACTAAAAAAATACCTGTTCTTTTCAAGATAAGGCTTTTCTAGAAAAAGGCCATTATGAAGAATGGTGGTTCAGAAACAGGGAGAGCACAAGTGTGAAACAGAATTAACATGGCAGTCCTTTCCACCAAGCCAGTAAGACAGCTCTAACTATTTTCATATATGCCTATGAATACAAAGCCAAAAATAGCGAAATGGTTTCTTCCTATTATTAGAATTATAAACAATAGAAAATAACTTAATCTGAGCTCTTTCAGTGCCCATGAAATACATTTTCTTATAAATGCTTCATGAACAGAAGGTGCAGTAGCCAAAAAATAAGCCAGGAACACTGTCTGCTGTTACTAGGCATCAACTTCTTGGAAAATCAATGCTTTGATTCAGCCTTGCAATAAGGAAACGTGATTACCTTTGTTTTTCACAGCTTTGCCTAACTTGCTAGATCACACAAGAATGATTTTTTTCCTAAGAAGACCCGAATACCTCAGAGAACTAAGTCTCTGCATCCAGGCTCTTCTGGTCCTCCACTGTGAAGACCATGAAATCCAGCGCGAGAAGGACGTGGTGCTGACAAGCTCTACCCCTTTATTTACAAAGAGGGGGCTGTAGACTCCCGTAAAAAGTTATAGTCTCATAAACTCACAGGGGCATTTCTACGCTGCCCTACAGGGCCACTATGAGTTGGAATTAACTGAATTGCAATGAGTTTGGTTTGGTATACCCGTACACCAATGCAATGGCAGCAGACAAGTTACGGTCTCATTGGTCTCCATCTCACCAGTTCTAAGAACAATATGAACTGCATGTCTGTATGCAAAGTTGAGATTAACTAGAAAGTTGCTGCCCTGTTGGTCCTAGTAAGCCAAGCTGAGGTCAGTTTCCGTGGTGTGCTTCTGGTTTCCTGTCTCCTAAATGACACCGGGGGTCACTATTGGAAGCACTGTCTTATCTGGAAAGATCTGGCAAACACCACCAGGGTATCCCTGGGGCTCAAGAGCCAGTATGCATGTATCACACACCCAATAAACAGTCTTTGATGAATTTACAGCCCTTTGCATACATATCTTCCAAACTGTGTGTGTATACACACACACACACAGAAATATACATATATATATATATATCTCCACCCCCCCAGGTTCAATTTAAAAAGCTTTAAAAAAATCTATCCCAACAATCTTCAGTTGAGATTTTCAAAAGTAATGTTACTGTATTAAAGTGTATGTTTATATAAATCTTCATTCAGGAAAAAAATATCTATTATGTGCTTCTTACCTGACTGAAAATGAGAGAAATTTCCGCAGATTTTGTCCTAAAATACAGATAAAGTTAATAAATATAAAATTTAGGCAAGAAAGAAACAGAATTAAGCATTTAGTGGCAATAACATACTTTGTAAAGTGTCTACTGGTTCCATTTTCTCCATATTGTCCTATTTTTATACAATCTCTCAAAGGAATCTGGATAAAATTAAAAGAAATATTACAAAACTCAGCAAAGAGAAAATAAACACACAGAAATGGAACATACTTATTAATATTTAAAGTGTAATTACCTTAATAATGGGCTGGGACACTGCATCTGGTTCAAAGATCACTGACTTAGAGCATATCTTTAAGGAGCCCCTGACTTTTCTAGGGATCAAGTACAAAAGATTGTTGAATAAACGTAGAAAGGTCGTGAAAAAATCATCATACATTTTAGCTAGAGCAGGCACTGATGTGTCAGCTAATAAAATGTCAACAATGCAATTAAAAAGAAGAAAGAGTATGAAAGTCAGAAAACAAAGCAAAAATATTTCCTGTATCTCTTCTCTCTAGAGATCAGAAAAACCTGCCTCTACATGTACTGTAATCATGATTTCATGTTAATGCACTGTCCAATTTAACTACAACTAAACTATGTCTCCAGCACATATAAAATGCTAACTAAGTATCACTGTCGTTAGCTGTTGTCAGAGCTGGCCTGCAACTAATAGGAGCCATGCACAAAATACACTAACTTACAAAAGCATTTTTATTTCATTTGTAAGAGTACAAGGTTCCTATTTAAACTCATATTTCTATCTCTTTTACACTGGGAATGTTGGCCTTAGCATTCACACACTTACTCCATTGCTTTACGAACTATATAAATGCAACTGCGGGTATATAAGATAGCTCTCACATAACAGTACCAACATTACCAGTCTTATTACGGAGATCAGTTCATGCCTTCACCATTTTTTTTAGGATATATTGAAAAGACATATAATAAAATTACTGTGTGTTCTGAAGTCAACTAAAATAATAATTCTCAGTGGTTATATCACCAACTTTACATATAGTTAAGTTCATTTTTTAAATAAATTTAATTGTGTTAAATATCTACTTGATTTGGCGGGCATTGCATGGTCTGTTTGGTCGTTCCTCCCTCAGACTGTGATTCGTCTTTTACTGTTGAAAACAGTGCTGCCATGAGTAACCCTGTACATGTCACTTTTATATTTGACAGTGGATCTTCTAGACAGCTTCCTAAAAGTGCAACTGCCGGATTACAATCTATGCGTCATCTGGTTAGATATTACCAATTGACTTCCAGGTTATGATAGCATAATCTCATATAGAGGAATGACACACACACACACGGAAAAAGCTATCTCTTAGCCAGCTGCCATTAAGTACCCACATTAAAGGAATTACCATGTAATGCTTTTCTTCTTTGAAAAATATTTGAAGCTATGGCCCCCCCCAAAAAAAAAACCAAACTTAATTGTTACCAAGTCAATTCCAATTCATAACAACCCTGTGTGATGGGGAGGAACTGCCCCCTTTGTGTTCCCACCCGTTACATCTTCATAGGAATTGACAGCCTCATCGTTCTCCCAAGGAGCATCTGGCAGGTTCAAACCAAGGACCTTGTGGTAGCAGATCAGTGTGTAGCCTGCCGTGTCACCAGGGCCCTTCTGAGCTTTGAGAAGGAGTACGTGCAGCCATGGTAGCAACTTATACATCCCCTCCTCATGGTGTTTCCAATAAGGGAAGATTGGGAAAACCTCTATGATCATACATTTCATTTTTAAAATATCAAATGTTAGAAAGTGATCCAAAATTTCCCTTACCTTTCATTTGGACTGCCTTTGTGCTGAATATGATTAGCTGTATGTTGTTCAAAGTAATACTCCTCCAAATTAAGCAGAAGCAAGGAAAATCTAAATATGAAGTGAAAATAATCAAATTTTATATCATTTTATTTTCCAGAAAGTTTAAGATTACAAGGATTGATCTCTTCCGATAACATATTCAAAATATATGAGACAAAGTCATGCCATACATATGTTTAGGGAGCATTCTGGCTGTACTTCCTTTAAGACAGAGCTGTTTATTTTGTGGCAGTTCATAATACTGTCAATATTCTTCACCAACACCGTAATGCAAATGCATCAGTTCTTTTATGATCCTCTTTATTCATTGTCCACCTTTCCCGTGCACATACAGCAATTAAAGTGGGTCAGGCCACAGAACAAAAAATCCTATCAATGTGAATGAATGAGGGGGAGTGCGGAGTGGAGACCCAAAGCCCATCTGTAGACTATTGGATATCCTCTTACATAAGGGTCACAAAGAAGAGACGAGCCAGTCAGGGTGCAGTATATCACCGACAAAACATACAACTTTCTTCTAGTTTTTTAATGCTTCCTCCCCCCACTACCCCATCATGACCCCAATTCTACTTCATAAATCTGGCTAGGCCAGAGCATGTACACTGGTACAGATAAGAGCTGACAACACAGGGAATCTAGGACAGATAAACCCCTTAGGACCAACATTGAAAGTAGCCATATCAGGAGGGTAAGGGGAATGTGGGGTGTGAAAGGGAGAACCAGTCACAATGATCTACATATAACCCGCTTCTAGGGGGACAGATAACAGAAAAGTGGGTAAGGAGACACAACAGTCAGTGCAAGACTTGAAAGAATAAAAATAATTTGAGCTGATACCAAGAGCTCAAGTAGAAAAAAATGTTTTGAAAACAATGATGACAACATATGTACAAAAGTGCTTGACACAATGGATGTATGGATGGTGATAAGAGCTCACAATAAAATTAAATAAATAAAGCAGGCACACCTTAGTCTTCAAAGTGACATCCTTGCTCTTCAACATGTTAAAGAGCTCTTGTGCAAATGGTAAAATAGTTCACAAGGTTGGTTTATAATTACTTCTTTATAGAAACTGTACATTTTCATTGAATTAAAAAGTTCTTCTTACCTGGACAAGAAGAACTTTCCTATAGAAAGCTTATCCTGAGCTTTCCCGGGACTGGCACGCTAGCCTCTGCCACTCCATTCTCTCCCCACCTACGTCACCCACAGCGTGTCTCATGGTCATGCTTATCTTGTTACTGCCACAAGAAACCCACTTCTTGAATACTGATCGCTACATAGTCTCCGAATAACCAACCTGCTGTTTGTACCAAATGCGGGCGATAACCTGAATAAGTGAGCCAAACTGAGTGAGTTAACCTGACTGAAATGAGCTTTAGACTTTTTAAAAACATGAGGAGATAATGACAAAAAAGTTTTGTTGTGTGGTCACAACATTGCTTAAGCAATGAATGTAAAACATGATGATGAGTTGGGAGACACATGACATTCCAGGCAGGAATCTGGTAACACAACAGAAGCAAATAAATGAACACCTGAGCCCTTGCAGACAGCCATCGTGAAAAGTGGGGTGCTGAGAAGGGTCTTGAACGTCTGTTGTGTTGAGGGAAGAACTGAGACTAATCCTGGCAGATGAAACTCATTTATTAGTGTTCTTTCTGACATTACTGCAAAGCAAAAGACTTAAAAATGGCAAACCCAACAAAAATCAACGCAAACTGGAAATATCAGATAAGAAATATCAACACTTTGTGAAAAGAAAGCAGGTGAATGAACTATGATCAGAAATCAGAGTATGAAACATCTGCATAGAAAGCTACCATTCCAGAAAAATCAACTCAGGCCCCAGGAGGACATAGGTTCCCAAACTGTAGGTTATCAAGGAAAGCGGGGCTGACATCAGAGAAATGGCTGAAAGTCAGAATGAGGGGCAGTAACTCAACCACACCTTCCCTGGTATTGATTCCAACCCCATTCTGGCAGGTGATTTTCTACAGACAAAAACTGGACCAAAGTCTCCCCAACTAGATAACAGAGGAGAGCAGGGGTTAGGCTGTAGTCTGCTAAGAGTCTGCTTAATACATGAACATGAGCTGGCAGACAAATGCCATTCCAGGCAGGAATCTGGTACACTCGTTTTTGGAAAACTAAATTGTCTTAGAAGAGGGTCTACAGATATTGACATTTGAAAAAGTCAGGTCTTTAAAACATCCCACAGGGAAACTCAAAAAGGAAGGGCCCTGGACTCGAAGGAGTTTAGTGTTTCATACTAAAGTAAACCAAAGAGCATTCTCAAATTTAGAGAACAAGGCCCAAACAACTTACAAGGTCTAGAGACAATCCAAGAGTGGGTGTGGGAGGTAACAAAACAAAACTATCATTAAAATCCTTATAGAAAGAAATTTTCAGAAAGCAAATGTTTTAAGAATGATGAGGGCAACAAATGTACAAATGTGCTTGACACAATAGATGTATGTATGCATTGTGATAGAAGTTGTACGAGCCTCCAATAAAATGATTTTAAAAACCAAAAACAAACAAACAAGAATAACAATGAGTACAAAGAATTTTGGAATTGATAGTAATGGTTATACAACTTCTATGATTGTAACTGAACTAGTGAAATGTATATATGAATTTATGTCAGTAAAACTGTTAAAAAATAAACCAATTAATTTTTAAAGAAAACAAAAGAAATTTCATTGATGAAATACAAAGGGATTGTTTATTTTAAAATGAGCTTCAAAAAAGTCTTAGAAATTAAAAATAATTATAGCAGAACCAGCTTTACCTGCTTTCTTGGTAACTTTTATTGATTTGAATTCTATTAAAAAAAATCCCTGAACATGAATTAATCATAAGCTAAACTACTAGCGCTCAATATGAAATGCTCACTATTAATATTATCCTGAATTTAAAAATAATTACAACCCCTAATAAAATGTAAAAAAAAATAATTACAAGTTAGGGTTGCTAAAAATAATCTGATGCATCAGATAATTTCTAGGATGCATCACAGTATAAGAAGCATAAAACACAACAGATGAAGCATCACTGGGCTGCTGGTTATGAGTTGGCATTGACTAAATGGCAGTGAGTTTGTTTTGTTTGGGGGGGGGGGGAATGAAAGGCCTTAGAACTCATGGCCATTGAGTAGATGCTGACCCATACTGACCCTGTAGGGCAGGATCGAACTGACCCTGGGGGTTCCAGAAACTAATTCTACAGGAGTAGAAAGCCTCCTCTTTCTCCTGCAGGGCAGGTGGTAGTTTTGAACTGCTGATCTCAAAATCAGCAGCCCAATGTGTAACCCACTACGGCACTCGACCTGCTGCAACTCAAGTCAGCAGTTTGAAACCACCAGCTGCTCCTCAAGAGAAAGATGAGACTTTCTATTCCCTAACCAGTTACAGTCTCAGAAGCCTACAGGAGCAATTCTACCCTGTCCCATAAGGCACCCATGAATCAGAATCATTTCTATGGCAGTTAGTGAGTGAGTGAGCTGAAAGGTCAGAGATTCAAATCTGCTGATCACTCTGCAGGGAAAAATATAAAGCAATCTGCTTCTATAGAGATCAATAGACCAGAAACCCTGTCGAGCATTCTACCTTCCTATAGAGTTGCTGTAAGTCAGAATTAGCTCATGGGCTGTAGGTTTCAATTTGTGATTAATCAGAAATTACATTGTCTCTTATTTTTAGCTGGTAATGTTATGACTTAAAACCACTGGCTTGGGCTGGAGCTAGTCTTCCTCTTCTGATTGAAAGTGAAATTTTTTTAAGTAGTCTTCCAAGTAACAATGACAAGATGTTACTGCCCCCATAGACAACCAGCTCGTCCATACAATTTCTACAACACAATCCTGTCTAGGATCCCTGCTCATACAGCAGTTGAAAACCGCCAGACGCTCCCCAGGAGAAAGAAGCAGCTTTCTACTCCTGTACAGATTTACACTGTCTGACACCCCCAGTGCAGTTTATAATCCATACGGCCACTATGCGTCACTATGACCAAATCATCATCCTTGGGCGAAGTTAGACTGCACTGCTGGAAAACTGATTTGTCTAAATTGGGCATTCTTGTAAACGCCTTAAAATGGGGTTTGAAATAGTAAAGTGATTAACAAGAATGTTGAAGAGGCAAAGGCCAGGAATAAATTCTGCAACCCATCAATAGTAACATCCCCTTTATAATATATTAAAAATTGTTAAATAAAGTCACACAAATATTCCTCCTAACCACACTAATATTATTTCCCTTTTTCTCAATTTTGGTATTAAGCTGTAATGAAAGCAAACCTTATTCTCTGGTAAAATTCAAATGAACGAAGCCTACTGCATTTCCCTACCATTTAGAACTCTGTTAAGAGCGATCGGACTCATGTAACCTAACTTTAGAGTGAATTCAAGATAGGTACTGGTAATTACCACTTCCTCTTCCAGCTGTTGATTTAAAAAAAATCAGCCTTATCTAGCTATTTTATTTAACTTAGACACATAGATACTTTCGGCATTTTTCAGTTCCTATCACTGAATCTGGTCTATGGTTCGAGATGTAAACTCTCCCAAGATGTGTTGCAAGAAGACATGGGTACATGGGTGTCCTTTGTATTTTTACCCATCATATACAAGTTCTAAGCCATTAGCAGAATGAATTATGAGAGACACTTTTTTTTTTTACTCTACTGGGTTGGGTCCTAAGCAGCAGTTTAGTACTTCCTCATTTCAAATGCAACTTTAGAAACGTGTGTTTGTTTAAAAAAAAAACTTGTAGTTTTTTTAAAACCTCCCTCATTTGTGGCGTCAGTTTTCTTAGTGCTAATCGTATTGTTGGCACTACCCATGGTTATGCTTTGGGCTGTTAACCCATTGTAAGCAGTTCAAAAACACCAGTTGCTCCATTGAGGAAAGATGAGACTGTCTACCCACATAACAATACATATTCCAAAACCTAGAGGGCCAGGTCTACCCAGTTCTATAAGGTTGCTATGAGTCAGAATAGACTCAACAGTAGTGAGGGCTTTTGGGTACTACCTAATTAATCTGCCCTTGATTTATTATTGGCCTTCATACTTTATATTTGAAAATCACAAGCTCAAAATAATACCACCTGTATAATTATTCTATGTTGTTTACTTGCCTACTTGTTTATATCTCTTTGCCAAAAGACCATGTGAATTGAATGTTCTGAATTCTATTTTGAATAATTTCACTACATTCATTAAAACACGCAGCTCAATACCCACATCCAGAGACAACAAGAATCCTTATCCTTTTCTTTTCCTTAAGCGTGCCTTTTAAAAATCTAGGTTTTATGTATGGCAATAGTCTTCTTAATCACCTTGGGGTTCAACAACATAAATTTTATATGATTGCTTTCTGTAAAGACATCTTTTGTTAATTTCTGCTTAAAATTTTCAGAATTAAGTAAGTTCTCATGATTCCTGGCTCCAAATAAATTCAAACTTCAACTAGGGAAGTCAAGAAACTGATTATACCTCAGTAAGCATTTCAGGAGGTATCTGGTTAAGGTCTTCTATTATTTTTCCAAATGGTCTTCTACCATTTCCATTTTTGTCATTGGTATCAGACACACATCAGACATTTTCCCCCACCCAGTTGGGTTACTTATAAAAAATTAACACAATTATGCTGTCTCATAATTGTGTCTTTTCCTGGTGTCTTCTTTTGAGTTTTTCCCCTCTAATTCATGGATTCCTGTGGGAAAATGAAAATCGGGAAGAGAGCGTATGCAGGCAAACTCTCAACGTTCACACGGTTTTTTAAGGAGTGTGGGAGGTCAAGGCTCCAGTGGAGGAAACTTTCATGGTTGACCTTTGCCTCCCACTCACATTCTCATAAATGAAAGTTATTCCCTACAATGTCCCCTCATAATAATGCCAAGTCTAAGGTGCTGTTTGCAAACACATGGGCACTGAGTGTACACGGAAGAGGTCAACTGCTTAAAGGTTATCTGCCTGAAGGTTGTCAGCCATCTAAGGCAATCAGGCCCTATTGTCTGTACCCTCTAAGAGCCCACTGCCTTCCTATAAGGATCATAGATTGTTCCCCTGAAGCAGAGCTCAAAGACACCCAAGATCAAGCCAGCTCAGGGACAACCAAGGTGAAGCTGACATCTTGATTCTAAAGTCTGCCTATTTTGTTACAAATGTGCCTTCCTGTCACATGCATGCCTCTAGTGCTGCCCCTTCCTATTGTGTGTATACTTCTAGCTCATCCCCTCTTGTTACACATATGCTATTAAACAACTTCTTCCTGTTACATATGTGCTTACCGTGACCTACGTGTCACAGATTACATAAATTCTTGAAATTACATCTCTCTCTCACTCACTCACTCACTCACTCACTCACTCACTCACTCACTCACTCACTCACTCACTCACTGTGCAGACCTGGTTCCTGAAGTCACAGATGTCCTGGAGATGATCACTTGCATGCTTTATCTTATCTGATGCCTCTTTAATTTATGCCTCAATTACAAAACCGCCCTTGTACCCATTTGATTGTGGGAACTGGTACCCCACAGATTCCCTGCATATTTCCCATCATTCAGAGCTCACTGCCTCACCTCCTAACAGGTCTTTCCCTTCAATTACCTCTGTTTGGGCCTCTTTTACAGGGACCCTGGCAGGCCTGGCCTATGCCCTGCTTGGACAAGAGTTATAACTTGTGAGATCTGTGAGAGGTGCTCTGGGGCACCCCACTATGCCCACGGGAGTTTAACTCTCTCTCATCCATGGGTCAGTAAGTCCACTGGGCCACCTTGCTCTCGTCCCCTGGCTACCATGGTTCATGCTGCACACTCTCATGTAGTCTCAAGCCATCTTCAGGATTATAAATCCTGCTTCTATGTCTAGGGGTTCTCAGTACAGGAACCCCAGCTCCAAAGGAAGCACTTGCTCCAGGTTCCTATTCCTGATGATAGTGAGGCCCTAACCTCTATACAATTGAACCCTTTTATGCGCCTAAGATCTCCCAACAAGTCCACAAACTGACCAATCCCTCAGTTAGCCATAATCATAAGTTACATAGCAATGGACCAACCCAGGCAAGGATTTTATCACCTGTTGGTGTAGTAAATTGCACAGCCCGTGCACAAACGTCTCAAGCAAATCATCTTGGCAGAACTACAAAGCCTGGACTAGAAAGGCCACTTAAAAAGAAAAATCTGTTTCAATGCACAAAGATACCAATATACTTAATCTGAATGCCTTCAGGAAAATTCTTTGTGTTTTGCTCCGGAAAATTATCACATTTATTTATAAATCTCCTAAGAAAATGGCACCACTGTATAAATTGTTCAACCCAAAAGCCTAGGAGTGACATGTTTAGCAAATTGGGATACATTACGCCCAGCTAAATTTTAATTCAAAAGATTGATTTCTTAGTATAAGTCCCAAAGGCTTATTAATTTAAAAAAGACCCATACTCTTCCTGTTACTTCTTACATGCATTCTACTATAAAAAGAACTGTAATTCTACTTCTTAAAAATATCTAGAGTTCATCTACGTTTCTCCATCTCTTCTTTCATCATCTTTGCATAAGCTACCACTGCAAGAATCTCCCAACCAGTCTCTTAGCTTCTACTTAAAAAAAAAAAAATTATTGGAGGCTTGTAAAAGCTTCTACTTTTGTAGAAATAATGCTTTAAGTCTAGCAGCATAAGCCTCAAACTAGAAAAAGACATACTAACTTCAAGTTACCCTTTTTCAGGGGTCACTATTCGGTAGCCATCTGAAATTCCTAAATCAGTGTCAGAGGCGTCATGAGCTCACAACTTTGAACAGGTGCAGAGTAGTTCTATTGGGCATGATCATTTTACTGAACTGTGTTTACTGTCACAAGGGGTGAATCAGGTAAGAATCTATGCACGCAGGAATGGTAAATTTGGCTCAACAAAACTCTTAGAATTTTTTGTCTTTCTGAATGAATTGTTAAGATGTATAAAGTGACTGCTTGGTTCTAGTTCATACTAGATTGTGAGGCAGATTTCTTTTATGCAAATCCATATTCTATGGTAGATCTATGCTTATCAGTGCAGCATTAAAAGCTATAAGGCAAAGTGTTTTGAGAGATTTTGAGCAGTCAGAAATTAGGGAACACATGAATAAAAAAGCACTCAATGACAACTTTTTTTGGTTTGCTGATTGCTGGTATCATCAGCTACCTCCTGGTTGACTAATAAATTAAAGAGTACCAGATGTTGCCGGTTGAGTTGCCTGCCTCCACCAGAAGGCCAACAACCTGCCTCATCTTGGGCTTTAAATATACAAAATTTTGTACACATCACTACCATCAAAACTGGCAAATCTAAAGAAAACCCATTTCCTGTGTAACAGAACATCATTATTAATGGTCCTTAAATCATAGTAACGATGGCATTCAGGTGTTTCAAAGTTCTTATACCATTAATCTCTTCAACACAAAATACCAACTACTTATTCTTCCCTGGAATGAGCCTCACAAACGCCATCAGAACCCCCCAAAACGCGAGTTACTTTAGCCATGGCCCGGTTATTATTTACTAAGCCAGTCTCGCCGTTGCTAAAACTTAACAGCACTATCTAAACGGTCTTAGAAAATAGATCTGTGCTGTCTATATCATCGCCTTCTTCAGTTACCAAGAATGAACTTCCAGACTGTGGATACCAGATCAGCACTGTAGACGCATGTGACAGTTAGGAAGACAACATCAACTTCTATAAAACAAGTGAGGATTCTGCAAAATCCCCAAAATAATAGTCTGCCCTGTATTTACACATATTACAGGCTCTGATCTGGCAGCACCGTGAAAAAGCAAATACATGCCTTGAAAACTGTAGCTCTTAAACAACCCAAACCAAAGTCAATGCCGTGGAATTGATGCTGACTCCCAGCCGGTCGCCCCTGTCAGGGCAGGTAGAACTAACTGCCCAGCTGCCTTCCGAGACTGTAACTCCACGAGAGTAGAAAGCCTCATCTTTCTCACGGAGTGGCTGCTGGTTTCGAACGGCTGACCTGACAATTGCGCAAGTACGCTGGGCTATCTGGAAAGGAGCAATGGGAGCTTCTGCCCCAGAGACAACGTGCACTACCCGGATGCCAGCGAAGACGACTGTCCTGCTAACTACGGGGCAGTTGGAGCGCACGGCGTCAGCGCACAGCCCAGGGCCCTGGCTGGGGTGGGCGCAGATTTGGGGAGCGTCCTGGCTTTAATCATAAGGCTCTTCGGGGCGGGGGGGGGGGCGCTCCCACGGCCACAAGGAGAGGGAGCCCGTGGCCCATTTGCTTACTTTTCTCAAAGTCTGCAAAACAAAGATGGTGATGTGCGGCAGGTACAACTCCCCGCCCGGGGGCCGCCGGCCCTGCCGGGGGGACCCTCTGGGGGGGGGGGCAAACCCTGGGTGTTGTGCGCCCCGGGGCGGCTGGCCGGGTCTCGGGAGGGGGCGTCCGCGGGCAGCGGAGGCCGCCGAGGGCAGGGGCGTCCGACGCGGCCTCTTCCGGAGAGAGCCGCCCAGCCGGTGGGTCGGTGGCGGCGGCCTCGGGCCCCGGACCCCACGCTCCGAGCCCCCCCGGGCCCCGCGGGCCCTGCCCGGCCGCCGGCGTCTCCCCGGCCCGGGGCCTCTCCCCCACGCCCGGAGGGGCCCGCCGCGCGCTCACCTCTCCTTGGAGTAGAGCCGGAGCTGCCGCTCCTCCCGCTTCTTCCGGATAAACGCCATGGAGGCGGCGCGCGCCCGGCGGCTCGGGCGCTCGGGGTCGGCGTCCCCGAGGGCCCGACCGTGGCCGTGGCCGTGGCCCGCGGGGGCTGCGAGGGGCCGACGCGGCGGGCGCGCGGGGAGGGAGCGAGGCGGCAGGCCGGGCTCCGGGGTGGCCGCGCGGCGGTCGAGCGTCCGGACCGCGCCCGCGCCCTGGCGTGCCCGCCGCGCGGCTGGGAGTCGGGACTCGGCGGCGGCGCAGTGACTCAGGCCCGCGGAGCGCGGAGCCGCGGGTCAGGCCCTGCGTGCACACGGGTCCGCTGTTTGCGCAGCTGGACGTCCCCGGCCACCGCAGGGCTGCCTTTTTAATGTTTCGTGATGTTCGTGAATGCTTGCCCCGAAGTGATACAACTGTTTGGGGAGCAGGAACTTGGAATCACATTGGGATGGTGGAAATAGTAAGTCATGTGATTCCCCCTCCCCCTCTTTTTATAACAGCCGGAGCGAGCTGGTATTCACCTTCTAGGCTCTGTGCTTATGAAAGTTGATACTTCAAAGCGGTTTTTATCTTCATTAGAAAAGTTGCATCACCTCAAAAAGAAACTCGTGCCCTTTAGCTCTCACCCCAGGTCTCCTCAGAACCCCCCCCCCCTTCTCTCTAGTCAAACACTTACCTATTTTCTGCCTATATATATTTGCCCTTTTTGAGCATTTCATGTAATGGAATCATAGAGTTTGTGTGTGTGTGCCTGGCTGCTTTCACTGAGCATAATCTTGTCAACGTTACCTGCTGGGCACCGGACCTTGTTCCTTTGCACCTCTGCCTAATGGCACTGTGTGGCATGAACGCTCTGTGGCTATGCCACAAGTGGTTGCCTATCCATCAGTTTGTCCGTGGCCATTGGGAATGTTAACACCATTTGACTATTAAGAGCAACGCTGCTGTACACATCCATGTACGAGTTTTTGTGTGGGCATATGTTTTCATTTCTCCTGAGTTTATTTAATGTTTTCAGGTACAAAAAGACCCCGATCTCAAAGATAATTTAAGAAGAACGTTTATTAAGCCCTAAAAGAGACAAAGATGACTCAAACCCACCATCAGATAAAAGTAGGCTGTTCGCATGAGGTCATAATGACACCCAGATTCACAATCCGGACAGCAGTTAAATAGGCATGAACAAAGGAACTGTCACAAATCCATTAGTGGCAGATCATCCCATCAGTTAGAGCTGGGACATAATTGGGACAAGTAGTTTATGCTCAAAGAATTTACAAGATTGATCCAGAACCTTTTGACAAAGTCAGTAAAGGAGAGCCTGCAGCAGATCAATACATCCTGACTCATGACTATTTGATGCCCTACATAGTCCCCAGTATGGTAATTTACATCAAGGATACACGTGTGCAAGCTTCTCAGTGAGACTGCCCCTCCCTGGGCTGTCTGGAGAGGGGTTAAGGAGATCCATTTCCCAAGGCACTAGGCCTGAGGACAATATTATCTACATCCTTGGGTAATCATCAGGAAGAATGCAATGGAAGCTTAATCTATGTCAGGACCCTGCAAAGGGATTTGGGGCTGTTGTTATTGTTATCAGATGCCTTGGGGTTGGTTCCAACCCATAGGGCCCCTATTCACAATAGAACAACACACTGAAAGGTCCCGTGAGGATCCACAGTGCTAATCCATCTTCTTGAGGGCTTTCCTCGTCTCTGCTGCCCCTTCACTTTACCAAATAAGATGTCTTGGAGGGACTGGGCTCTTCTGGCCTGTCCAAAGTATCTAGGACAAAATCTCACCATCCTCGCTTCTAAGGAGCGCTCTGGTTGTAACTTCTTCCAATACAGACTGGTTTGTCCTTTTGGCAGTCAATGGTACTTTCAGTATTCTTCTCCAGCACCACGATTCATTGCATCCATTCTTTGGTCTTCTTTAGTCAATGTCCAACATTCACAGGCATAGGAGTGTCCCGTCCCGCGGGACGTTCACCGTGGGTCCTGGGGGAGAGAGTGGGAATTGGGGGGTACAAGAGGCACGGAGAATGAGGACAAGACAATATCCTGATCAAGTCCTGTTTTAATGAACAAAGAGTCACAGCTTATAAGGGCCAGCCAAGGGAGGGAGCCTCAGTGCACATGCAGATTAGGCTACCTTGGCAACAGGCCAATCAGGGAGTTCAGGGGAGTGTGCCCTGCCCATGAGTCAGTAAGGGCTTACAGTCTTCAATTAGGTACGCAGAGGAGTGGCATGTACATGCAAATCAAGCATAGGGGAAGACGATCTTTTGCCCAATCAAGGGGATGCAGGACACGGGTGCTTATCTAAAGAGCATTACCCCTTATTTGCTCAAGCTTTACAGCTGCAGTGCTCTGTCACGTAGGCTGGGGTAGAAGAATGCCCAGAGTTCAGGCTAATAAATTCCAAGTAATGGCCAGGCCTCATGGCTCCAGGCAAGTCCTAATAAATTCCAAGCAATGGCTGGGCCTCATGGCTCCGACATAGGAGGCAATAGACACCGCCATGACTTGGGTCAGAGGCACCTTAGGACTTCATGTTCAATATTCTAAACCGTCTTGTGGTGCAGCCTTACATCGTGCAACACATCTTTTGATCTCTTGACCGTTCTCATTAGCATTGATTGTGGATCCAAGCGGGACAACATCATTGCCAATTTCAGTCTTTTCACCATGGTGTCACCTATTGGTCCACTTGTGAGGATTTTGGTCTTCTTTGGTAATCCTTTCTGAAGGCTGCAGTCTTGATCTTCATCAGTAAGTTCAAGTCCTCCTCACTTTCAGCAAGCAAGGTTGTGTCATCTGCGTACTGCAGGTTGTTATTAAGCCTTCCTCCAGTCCTGATGCCACGTTCTTCTTCATATAATCTAGTTTCTCTAATGATTTGCTAACCATACAGATTGAACAAACATGGTGATGTAACAGCAATAAAATTATGTCCAGGTAATGACCAGGCGGCACTCTGGGAGAACTTGAAAGAGGAAATATTTTTAAGCTGGTGACCTAGAGGAATTAGCATTCCAGACGATCTGGGCCCACAGCTTTTATATTTTATCTGCAGGAGCAAGGTCATAGACTCGAAATATGCAGGGATTTCTGGTCCTTAGTAAAGGAGGAAGCTGGGTGGGGGATGGGTGCATTCAGGGAATGCGGAAGTGCACTGGATGAGACAGTGGGTTGGGTGTCTTTGCTAACAGTTAAAATTCCCTATTAGGATTTTCCTTACAGTGAAAGAATACCCTCATGACACACACACCTTTCCCATTACCACGCAGTAGTCCCTGTTTCTGTCCCCACAACTGCCATGTGCAAGTTCAGCATGAGCACAAGGAAGTGTTCTGGAATTCCCATGTTTTATTGCAACTGGCTGTGAATTCCCAATTTCTCCACATCCTCACCAACACGTATTATGGTCCTTTTTTATTGTAGCCATCCTGATGGATATGAAGTAGAATCTCATGACTCTAACATAGCCTAGTTTTGTTTACTTTTGAGTTATTCCTGAAATAATAAGTGGGATTCTAAATTGAATGTGGAAACAGTGGTGACTCAGAGAATTCTCCCCTTCTTGAGAGGAGACCTGGTTTTGACTAAGATTAAGAAGAAAATCCTGACAATTTATGATAGAAAATTTAGCCAGAGAAAACTCTGGATCTCAACCATCTAGGTCCTTTCCACCAAAGAAGTCAGGGCGAGGCTGATAGGGCAAGACTCATGACTCATGACTCATGAGTACTGTGATCTCCATCAAGTACACTTCCAGGCAAGCCCCTAAGAGAGACTTGCTCCTCCCTGAGCTGGCCAGGGAAGGATGGAGGTAATCTATTTTCCAGTGCATTCTGCCTGAGGCCAAGATGATCTACTTCCTGGGTTAATGATCAGAAGGAATTCAGTGGAAGCTTAATCTAGGTGGGGACTCACTGCCATTTTATATGTAACCTTCTGCAAACCACCAGGATGCTCAGGGTTTAAGCACTAATATAATTCCTCCGCATCATGGATTATTTTTTAATACTTATTTGGATTCTTGAAAATGTTTTAAAATATTTATTTTGATATTTTTAAAAGCTGGAAGTCTACCCATAATGTTGAGGGTTTTCTCCAAGGCAGGTACTGGCTCCTCCCTACCTTTCCCACAAATACAAGTGAAATCATCTTAGAGAAAGAGAGGTACCCAGCCCTCTCTGGGCATTCATTTCCATAGAAATTTACCGAATACTTTTGTAGGAGTGTCTCTAAGATTTGGGTGACTATGGGACAATGCTACCCAGTGGGAACTTTTGGGTCTTCTCGCATGATTCCCCCAAATGAAAAACCGAGAGTGGCTGAGGTTGGGTCTGCTCTGAAGAAGTGGTTGTGAGGTATACATCCAAGAAAGAGAGGAACGGATTGCAAGCATTGTCCAGACCCATCGTATCATTGGTTGGGAGACCAGATGAAATGATAGTGTGGCCTGCCCTAAACCCAAAAGCCTTGTCTGGACTGCTTTTTTCTGGACTCTGTTCCTCTAAAATGAATTCTTTGACAGTGCACAGGCTTAGAGCAAAATGGTCTGCTGGTCTCTCTGGACCATCATTCAAATTCAAAATGTCTTTCGGCACCAACTTTTTTGTTTCAGTCTGTTAAGACCCAAAGTGTTTTTTAAAAAAAGCATCTGGAGCAAATGGTTCACATGTGGTTTATTCTAACTTCCACAAAAGCCAGTGACAGAACAGAAATATGAACAAGTTAGGCTAAATGTTTAAACATCACATATAAAACTACATACAATAAGTATTATGAGATACTTGTTTATACCTAAGTAACACCAGTGGCAGCTACAGTCTATAAAAACCTCCTGTTGTATGTGAACAAGAACATGAACATGGACCCTAAAAACTTTCATTTATTAAGACACAAAACTCTTTGAGGTTTAGCAAAAAATCTTACTGTTCATGTTTTAACTCAGCTCAAATTTCAATAGCTTTTCTAATAATGATTTTTAGGAATTTGTTAAATTTTTCTAATTGGAGCTTTCAATTTCAGAATCAATTTTGGAGAAATGAAAAAGAATTAGTTTCTTACACAGAAAGAGTACTCTTAAATACCCACAAAATTTCCCACATACAGAACTTATAGAAACATTTAATCTATTCAACAGCTGTTTTCCATTTTTGACAATTTTTGGATCAGTTGTAATTCAGAAATTACAATTTTTGAGTTCTAGAAATCTTGATTTAGACTGGTGAGCAATAATTCAGCATACTAGTCTTTTTTTCTTAATTCTTTTTGCTGTTATTGGGAATTATTGGTCAACTTTCTTAGCAGGTCAGCAAAGCAAGGACTTATCTGTAGATGACAAAACCTAATATGGTTATGGCTAATCAATAGTAATAACCACCACACACACATGTTGAAGGTTTGATTGGAAAATTCCTGAACCAGTGCAAGTTAACGTCAGTTAAAAGTTAGAAGGAATGTTGGACCAATAGGAAATAGTTCAAAATGCCATGCTTAAAAGTTTCAGATGTAGCATCAAAACTAAGTTACTAGATCTTCCTTTATTGTTTCTCAGTTGAAAAATAATTGGAGTGATCCATTAGCAATCTTTTCTCAGCTTTACTTCTGCTGGTCAAATATACTTAGAATAATTAACATGTGCTCAAACCGGTCATAAGCTAGCCTTGGTACAGGGTTCTAGGCTTACTCTGTTCAACCCCTTTGAAAGACTAAGATCACATTGCTATTTAGTAGAATTATCATTCATAAAATATCTCGTAGTGACTCACCAGCTTGTTTCCATCTTGAGAACAAATCCACCAAGCCTGATCCAATATCATAAGGTTTTAAAATATTTCATTGTGTCTTGTTCTCTACACCAAAGCAAAATTCCGTTTCCCTCAAATTTTCTACAAATTATCACACTCTCTCAAGATAGCCTTTATTGTGTCTTTCTCCTTCTGGCACAACCAGAGATGATGCTTTAAGACAAAACTATTTTTCCCCTCTTCAAAAAATTATGAAAGCTTACTGTCATTCTAGCCTCTTTCTAGTTTTTCAGCCTATGTTAAAACTTTTAACTCAATTCTTAGGGTGATTTTCATCTTGTAGCTGAGAGTACACTCAATTCTATCACGTGGAGTCACCGTGCTAAAATGCTACAATTTACTGACTGAATATGACACACATTTTAAATTGAGCAAGGCCTACAATAATGTGAAAGGCACCAGTTAAAAAGGTAAACCTTAATTCAGCCTGTAGGTAAGCATATGGATTTAAAAGGAATAAGTTAGCTATCAAAATAATTTTGTTGAGTAAAAATTATAATGACAAGGTATGAATAGCAACGATAGCCATCAGATAAAACAATAAGAATAGCCTTTTTGATGCCTGGACAATCTCCGTGCAGTGATTTGATCTGATTTCAATTGCTAAGTGATCACTAATGTACAACGGGCTGCCACACAGCTCGCCTCCTAGAGCTCAAACCTGTAAGGACAACATCAAAAGTCAGAGGGTAGTGGCCTTGTTCTCTGCCTGTCTCTGTGCTAGCCGCCGTCGCCTCCCGCTGCTTGCCAGCCTTGGGCCCGCCGCCTCCCAAATAGCGATCACCATGCCTTCAATCAAGTTGCAGAGTTCTGATGGAGAGATATTTGAAGTCGATGTGGAAATTGCCAAGCAATCTGTGACCATCAAGACCATGTTGGAAGATTTGGGAATGGATGATGAAGGAGATGATGATCCAGTTCCATTACCAAATGTTAATGCAGCAATATTTAAAAAGGTCAGTCAGTGGTGCACCCACCACAAGGATGACCCTCCTCCTCCTGAGGATGATGAGAACAAAGAGAAAAGAACAGATGATATCCCAGTTTGGGACCAAGAGTTCCTGAAAGTTGACCAGGGAACACTTTTTGAACTTACTTTGGCTGCAAACTACTTAGACATTAAAGGTTTGCTTGACGTTACATGCAAGACCGTTGCCAATATGGTCAAGGGGAAAACTCCTGAGGAGATTCGCAAGACCTTCAATATCAAAAACGACTTTACTGAAGAGGAGGAAGCCCAGGTGCGCAAAGAGAACCAGTGGTGTGAAGAGAAGTGAGACGCCCTGCCCGACACTGTAACACTGTGAGGATCATTCCAAGTACTAGTTGCACTGCTCTGTTTATAATTGTTAATATTAGACAAAACAGTAGGCAAATGGCAGCAGCAAATCTATTGTATTGGCAGAATATTGCTCTCATTGCATGTGGAGTATGGATTCTAAAATGTATAGCTGAGATTCTCCTGGTGTGATCAAAAGTTTTGTTTTTCTCTTAATAAACTGAACTGTGGGTTCTCTATAGAAAGTGGTATTTTGGGCTTTCCCTCTTTTTGTAAAGTGATTACTGCCTAGTTTGCTGTCTAGTTAACTTGAGCAAACTTTTAAAATTAGGCAGTGTAAATAAAACAACATGCAAAGTTTGCAGAAGTAGACTTAACAAAAGTATTATCTTTATTCATGTACTGGGCACCGGAAAGGGGATAGTTAAGGTACATAGTCTGCATGGGATTATTAGGATCGTTACCGGCCCCCTAGAGTTGAGGAATACCCCTGGTCTTGGTTAGCTGTATGTAGCAAGACTCCCTTAACTGAATCTGAGGACTCTGTTGTTTTTAATCCTCAGCTTTGAATATTTTAGCCAGATACTCAGCTATCACCCAGTTTGTTTTTGCCATGCGAAATGTAACTAGACAGTTTGTTAGCTTTTTAATTAAAACAGACACTTAAACAAACAAACAAAAAAGTCAGAGGGATGATGGCTAGCTCTTTTTCAGTTCACTCACTGCTTAAAGCACAAAGAGAATTCGAAACTATTCTCACCTTCCACGTGTAAAGGATTGTAAGTTTTCTTAAACAATGTGTGCTGTAAATGTTAACCTTTTATTTTTGTTGTTAGGAACCATCAATTTTGTTCTAACTCTTAGCTTTTCTGTTTACGACAGACGTGACCACCGCTCCATCATGTGCCATCTTCACAATGATGCTAGAGCCACCGTGTCACTCCGTCTCAGTAAGGTCCTTCCTCTTTTTCATAGACTCCCAACTTTTCCAAGCCTACGCCCTTTTCCAGAAATAGCTCTCTCCCGATAACCTGTCCAGCGTACACGAGACTCAGTTACTATTATTCTCTCTTCTAAGGAACCTGTGGCTACAATTCTTCCAGCACAGATTCGTTGGTTCTTCTTGCACTCCCGGTGCTTTCAATATTCATCACCAACACCAAACTTCTAATGCAACCATTGGTCTGTGGTTTTCCTTGTTCATTGCCCAATTTTTACATCCAGAGGAGGCAACTGAAAACACCCGGACTTTGGGCAGCACACCTTTGTCCTCAACGCGCTCTCCAACACTTAAAGAGGGCTGATGAGGCAGATGCGCCCCATGCCATCGATTATTTGGTTTCCCGACTGCTGTTTCTTTCCATAAGCATTTATTGTAGATCCAAACAAAATGAATTCCTTGACACTTTCAATCTTTTCTCTGTTTATCACAATGTGGACTCTCTGTCCAGTTGTGAGGATTTGGGGTTTAATTACAGAGAGTTGTAATCCACACTGAAGGCTGCAGTCTTTAATTTTCATCAGCAATTGCTTTAAGGCTCTGTGCTTTCAGCAAGCAAGCTAGTGTCGTCAGCACATCATGGGTTTGAAAAACCTCCCTCCATCCTTGATGCGGAATACTTCTTCCCACAGTCGAGCGCCTCTGAATATTTGCTCAGAATACAGATAGATGAACAGATGGACAGTACATAGTCCCGCAGCACCGTTCCCAATTTTAAACCTGAAGTAGTCCCTCCCTTCGTTCAAACTGTCCTTAATCTACCAACAGGGTTCTCATGAATACAATCGAGTGTGCGGAATTCCAATTCTACTCAGTGTGATCTCAGTTTCTCATGATCTGCACAATTGGATGCCTGCTCATAGTCAATATAAGATAGGCCATCATCTGGCTGGTATTCTCTGCTTTCAGTCAAGACCCGACTGTCGTTTCCAATGATATCCCTCATGCTTTGCTGAATCTATGTTGAATTTCTGTTGTTGGACTGCTGTAACCGCTGTTGAATTATATTCAGTAAAATTTTACTTGCATGTGATATCAGTGATATTTCAATAATTTCTGTATTCTTGTGGGTCACTTTTTTTTTAATGACCCAGGTATTTGTCTTCCAAATTTGTTGGCGTAAAAAGTGTTTCAGTATTTCAAGATTACTGAAACATTTCAATTGGTATTCCATCAATATTTGGAAGATTGGTTTTTACTAATGTCTTCAGTAAAACATGGACTTCTTTCTTCAGAGCCATTGATTCATGATCATAGGCTGCCTCTTGAAAAAGTTGAATGTCAATCAATTATTTTTGGTACCGTGACGCTGCACGCATTTCCTCTTCTTTTGACTCGTCCTGCACATTTTGCTTATGGAATCCCTCCGTATTTCACCCCCAGGCTTGACATTTTCTTCATGTCCGCCAACTTAGCTTATGTTGACCATGTTCTTCCCTTTTGGCTTTCTAACCTCAGGCCTTTGCAAATTTCATTAGAATACTTGGCTTTGTTTTCTTGAGCTGCCCTGTGAAATGTTCAGTTTAGGTCATCATTTTTTCATTTGTTTTAATGATCCTACATTCACAAGCATGTTTCAGAGTCTCCCCTGACATCAATTTTGGTCTTTTCTTTCTTTCCTGTCTTTTTAATAACCTTTCATGACTCTGCTTTCTTCATATATGATATTCTTTTTAAAAAATCATTTTATTGGGGGATTGTACAATGCTTATGCATACATACATCCATTGTGTCAAGCACATCTGCACATTTCTTTTTTTAAATCTTTATTTATTTATTTATTAACATTTTATTAGGGGCTCATACAACTCTTATCACAATCCATATATATGCATACATCAATTGTATAAAGCACATCTGTACATTCCCTGCCGTAATCATTTTCAAAGCATCTGCTCTCCACTTAAGCCCTTTGCATCAGGTCCTCTTTTTTCCCCTCCCTCCCCGCTCCCCCTTCCCTCATGAGCCCTTGATAATTTATAAATTATTATTTCGTCATATCTTGCCCTATCCGGCGTCTCCCTTCACCCCTTTTTCTGATGTCTGTCCCCCAGGGAGGAGGTCACATGTAGATCCTTGTAATTGGTTCCCCCTTTCCAACCCACTCATCCTCTACTCTCCCAGTATCGCCCCTCACCCCCGGTCCTGAAGGTATCATTCACCCTGGATTCCCTGTGCCTCCAGCTCCTATATGCACCAGTGTACAACCTCTGCTCTATCCAGACTTGCAAGGTAGAATTCGGATCATGGGGGTCGGGGTGGGGGGGAGGAAGCATTTAGGAACCAGAGGAAAGCTGTATTCTTCATCAGTGCTATGTTGCACCCTGACTGACTCATCTCCTCCCCTAGACCCCTCTGGGAGGGGATCTCCAGTGGTCAATAAATGGGCTTTGGGTCTCCACTCTGCACTTCCCCCTTCATTCACTAAGTTTTTTTTTTTTGATGATGCCTTATTCCTGATCCCTTTGACACCTCATGATCACACAGGCTGGTGTGCTTCTTCCATGTGGGCTTTGTTGCTTTTGAGCTAGATGGCCGCTTGTTCACCTTCAAGCCTTTAAGACCCCAGACACTATCTCTTTTGATAGCTGGGCACCATCAGCTTTCTTCGCCACATTTGCTTATGCACCCATTTGTCCTCAGCGATCGTATCATGAAGGTGTGTAGCCAATGATAGCACATTTGCACATTTGTTGCCATCGTCATTCTCAAAATACCTGCTTTCCACTTGAGCCCCTGACATCAGCTCCTCATTTTTCCCCTCCCTCACCATTCCCTCCCTCATGAACCCTTGATGATGTACAAATCATTATTATTTTATCATATCTTGCACTGTCCACATGCGTGATATTCTTGATGTCATCACACAACTCATTAGGTCTTTGGTCCTTAGTATGCAGTTAATCATATCTGTTCTTGAGACATTCTCTAAATTAAGGTGGTTGTATTTTGGCTTTCATGGACTTGTTTTTATTTTCTTCAGCTTTAACCAGAACTTGCATGTGAGCAAATAGTGGCATAGTTCACAGTTGGCCCCTGACATTTTTATTGGCTGATGATATTGAGTTTCTCCCCACCGATATAATCAGTTTTATCCCTGCATATTCAATCTGGCAAAGCTCCATTTATAGACATTGTTATTGAAACAAGGTATTTGCAATGATGAAGTCATTGGCCTTGCAAAATTCTATCATGATTTATGGCTTTATTTCTATCACTAAGACCTTATATTCTAACTGTTTCTCTCTCCTATTTGTTTTCGGCTTTTGTATTCCAATTGCCAATTATTATGACTGCACTTTGACTGAAATTTTTTTCCAGGTTAGAGTGAAGAAGTTGGTAGAATTCTTCAATATACTCAATATGCTTCCAGTGATTGGTATGTAAATGGGAATATTAGCTGTATCACTTAGTCTTCATTATAGACATAGAGATATTATGACAGGTAGCATTGTATTTCAAGGTAGCTCTTGTAATATGTTTTGGACAGTGATGCTTATCCAGTCTTTTTGGATTTGTCTTTCTTAGCATAGCAAACTATATTAGTACCAGACCAAAGTTCCTAAAACCACGACAGATCACAAAAGCCATAAAATACAGTTATTGGATTTGCTTTATACAATTGATGTATGGATTGTGATAAGAATTGTATAAGTCCCTAATAAAATGTAAAAAAAGAAAAGGAAAGAAAGAAAAGAAAATGATTAGGGCAAAGAATGTACAGATGTGCTTTATACAATTGATGTATGTATATATGTGGACTGTGATGAGAGTTGTATGAGCCCCTAATAAAACGTTTAAAAAAAATACAGTTATTGTGTAAAAGACAGTGAATATATGAAACGAACTCTACAATCAGTTGTCTTGATGTCTGTTTTCTAGATTATTGCCTCTATCAATCTTATGCAATGACTAAGAAATCTGAAGCTGTCAAATCAGCTCCGAGCAGCGTTCAAATAATCATAGCATTCTTGTTTCAAACCTTGAGAAACAAAACCAAAAACCCCTTGTCATCTAGTTGGTTTTGAAGCATGCTAATTCTAGGGACTAGAGTAGAACTTTCCTGTAGGGTTTCCAAAAGGGTAAATCCTCCTGGGAGCAGACCACAATATCTTTGTCCCTTGGAGTGGCTGACGGGTTTGAATCGCAATCTCCCAGTTGATGTCCAAGTATTTGAATCACTATGTCACCAGGGTGCCTGCTGAATAAAAATAAGACATACAAATCTATCTTAGAGAGATTAATAAGATATCCAGTGAAGGTTATTCAGATATTATTTGTTTTTACTGTGATAAAACAAAATGTTTATCATTGTTACATTCTTCACATATACAGTTAAAGTGTCATTGTCTATATCATTTTGTCCAACCACCACCGTTACCTGTTTCTAAGAGTATAACTTTTAAAAATCATATTAAATCATAAAATCATTCTTAGGAAGCCCCTTAGAATGCTGCCAAATTGCAGCATTCAACATTATTAGGCCAAAAAATGGCTTTCCTCCCACAAAGATGTCCATTACATACTTTCCAGGGTTTGTGACTATTTCCTTGGAAATAGGACTTTATATCTATGATTAAATTAAAGAAGTTGAAATGAGAAGATTGCTGTTGCTAAGTACTATCAAGTTGTTGTTTGACTTATAGAAGCTTTATGAGCCATAGAACGAAATGCTGTCTGATCCCGCAGCATCCTTGCTGTTGTTGTTCTGCTTGAGCCCCTTGTTGCAGCCACTGTGTCATTTAATCTCATTGAGGGTCTCCCTCTTTTTCATTGTCCCTCTGCTTTGCCAAGCATGACATCCTCTTCCAGCAATTGGTCTATCCTGATAAGATGTCCAAAGTTCATGAAATGAAGTCTCTCCATCCTCACTTCTGAGGAGCATTCTGGCTGTACGTCTTCTGAGACAGATTTGTTTGTTCTCTTTGGAAATTCATGATTGTAGCAGGTAGACATTATGTCAACTTACACCTGTGTGAAAGGGGTGGAATCCAACCTATCAATCAGATCCCAGCCTGATGACACCTCTTTGAAGCTGTGGCCTTTTATAAGAGATGATGAGAACTTCCGTCCTATTTCTGGCACTTCGCCTGCCTGTTTGCTGGGATTCTGTGTCTACCTACAAGGAGACCCCATGGGCTGCTGACCCTGCGAGCAAACTTGGGAGTTATTGGCACTCTGCTATGTTCCCAGTCACTTGGATCCATACAACCTTACATGCCTCCACCAGCCTGTGATCCCCTGCTTGCTACCTCACCTTTGTGCATCATTACTCTGCGCCCCTAGCATTGGACCCATGACCTTCAGTTGGACTGGGCTGCAATGCTCTCTGGATGCAAAATTACTTCTTGATGTAAAGTTCTCTTTTCTACATATATGAGTGTCACTGGATTTCTTTCTCTAGGCAACCCAGCTTAACGTAATGTAGTTTCAATATTCTTTGCCAGCACCATAATTCAAATGTATCGATTCTTCATTATCTTTCTTATTCAGTGTCCAACGTTCACTTGCATATGGCATGATTGACAGTACCATGGCTGGGTCAGGGCAGCTCAGTCCTCAAAGTAGCATCTTTGCTTTTCAACACTATAAAGAGATCTTGTACAGCAGATTTACCCAATTGCCATGCATTATTTGATCTCTTAACTATTGCTCTCATGAACATTCATTGTGGATCCAAACAAAATGAAATTCTTGACAACTTTGATTATTCCTCCATCTATCGTATGAGGATTTGTTTTTCTTTCCATTGAGTGGTAATTCATATTGAAGGCTTCAAGTGTTTCAAGTCCCCCTCACTTTTAGCAAGCAAATTTATGTCATCTGCTAATAAGCCTTCCTCCAAGTCGGATGCTTCTTCTTTTTCATATAGATCAGCATTGATTTAATAAATTGCCCTCTGGGTTCTATTTTTGCAGTGTCCTATGGATTTTTGTATGTTGTATGTTTTGTTTTCATTTGTTTGCCAAAATCATTAAAATTGCATGCTTTCTTTTCTTCAATTACCCAGTGGTTTTAAAATAAAGTGTTGTCCAGTTTCATGTTGTTGAATTTTTGGTTTGAGCCATCTAATATTGACTTCTAATTTTATAGCTTTGTGATCTGAAAAGATATTTGTAGTATTGCAGTGTTTTAAATCTTATTGATGCTTTGTGGTCTAATATAACATCTCTTCTGGAATATTCTTCATGTGTACTGGCAACTCACGCATACTATGCTGTTGTTGGTGACGTGCTCTGGATAAGTCTAAGTGACCAAATTAATTAATTGGGTTGTGCAGTTCTCTATCTTTGTTGACTTTCTTTCCAGTTGATATGTTTTTCCTTGAGATTGATGTATTAAAGTCTTCTATTACTACAGTATTAACTATTTTGTGTTTATTCTCTATAAGAGTGCAATTAGTCTATTTTGAAGTTCTTTCATTGAGTGCATAAATGTTTATTATAGCTATGTCTTCTTGTTCAGTTTTGGCTTTCATCATTGTGTAATGTCCTTCTTTGTCATGAAAGCTTTTAATTTAATGTCTGTTTTTATCAGACAGTATATTATCAGTATTGTAACGCTTTCTTTTTCTAGACTACTGTCAGCTTGATATATTTTTAATCCTTTGTTTCTCAGTCTGTTTTTGTGTTTGTGCCAGAGGTGTGTTTCTTGTAAGCAGCATATTGATGGGTGATGTTTTCTTATCCATTCCCCTAGTAGCTGTTTCTTAGCTGGTGAGTTTAATCTCCATTTACATGCAATGCTGCTATTGATTGATATGATTTTATTTATTTAATTTTTGCTTTATATTTTTCCTCACACTATATTAACCTTTAATGCACCAGTTAAACAACAAATTAAACATCACATTTATGTATTTTTAAGATTAATTATTTCACAAAAACTTTATTAAACATGTTAGCACACAACTGGCAAATTCATCAAAGAATGTTTTAAAAAATCAAAACTTCCAAATTGATGAGCTTCTTGTTTACTTAGAGACAGGCCAAATTCAAAGACATCTAGACAATCATAGGAGTACTTAAGTCACTATTGCTCATGATGAATTTATCTAGCTGCCACAGAATGGGCGTAGAGCTCCCTTTTCATAGTTGTATAAATTTCTGGATGCAAAATTACTTCTTGATGTAAAGTTATTTTTTTATGTATCTATAAGTGTCACTATCATCTGGAGATCCAGATATATTGTCTGCCATATCCCTGTGTGTGTGTGCATAAGAAAGCTTTATATACCAGAGCAATTGAATACTGAGAAAACATCCCAGCGTAGACCAGATCAAGTCCATAAGTCTGATATTAGCCCATATATCCAATACTGATCTATAAAATCCTCTTCAGACTCACGAAACACATGCAATGATGCTGAATTCACGATGATCACAGGCCCGTGGGTGGAAACTCTTGTGGATGCAGTGGCATTGCAAACATCTCAGTCTCCACCTGGCTTCTCCAGCTCTGAGGCTCTGGCTGCCATCAGCCTGTCTCCATGTGGATTGTCAACAAGAATGTCTCGCAGGGACTAAGCTTGTATCCTGCCTCCAGTGAGCTTCTTATTTCCTTAGTACCTCTTTATGAGGTCATCAAGCTGTGACCTGATTACAGGCTAAACTCCACCCCTTCAATCTTTAAAAAAAATCATTTTATTGGTGGCTTGTACAACTCTTATCACAATCCATATATCCATCCATTGTGTCAAGCACGTTTGTACATTTGTTGCCATCATCATTTTGTTTCTATGTGAGCCCTTGGTATCAGCAATTCGTTTATTCCCCTCCCTCTCCTACCCTTCCTCCCTCATGAACCCTGGATAATTTATCATTTTGTTTTCATGTCTGACACTGACCGATGTCTTCCTTCACCCACTTTTCTGTTGTCCATCCCCTTGGGGAGAGGTTATAGGTAGATCATTGTCATTGGTTCTCCCTTTCTTTCCCCTCCTGGTATGGGTACTCTCAATATTTGTCCTGAGGGGCTTATCTGTCCTGGACTCCCTATTTTTCCAGCTCTTATCTGTGCCCATGTAAATGCTCTGGGCTCGCCTAATTTGTAAGGTAGAATTGGGATTATGATTTTGGGGGAGAGGAAGTATTAAAAAACTAGAGGAAAGTTATATGTTGGTACTGTACTTAACCCTGACTGACGCATCTCCTCCCTGCTACCCTTCTGTAAGGGGATGTTCAATTGCCTACAGATGGGCCTTTATATTAGCATATTTAAATTTTACGATTCTGTCCTCAGTTTCTAAAGACTTCTTTTGAGGACACACTTTGTTTTCCAGAATGCTTATTTCCCAAATTATGCTATCTTGTCTCAGTCTTCCCTCTAATGCCAAACTCCTACAGTAAGTCAAACGCCCTATATTTGTTGCTCAGCAGTTGTGACTGTGCTTTATTCTGAATATTTCTCAGTCCCAAGAAATATGTTTTAATCATTTTATTGGCATATAAGTCACACATTATAGAATTTATTAACTCAATAATATTCAGAAGAGTTGTGAAATCATCACCGCAATCAACTTTGAACATTTTCTTCTTTCTTGTAGTCATTGTTTTTAGGTACCTTTCCCCTCAACCTAGAATTGTAGAGATCATCAAGGAGAGCATAGGCATAGCGCTAAGGACCCTCATTCAGGACACAAACACACTACTAAATGCAATGGGAAAAGCCCACACACCTAGCAGAAGACAAATTGGGTCACTGATGCCTTCTAAAAATAAGACACTTATGTTCATCAAAATGCAATTTCAGCAGAGTAAAGAGAGAATCAGCAGATGGAAAAATTTTTGACAATGATATATGAGACAAAAGACTAACCTCTGAGCCTATAGAAAACTGTAACACCTCAACAGGAAAAAGACAAATAACGCATTTGAAAAATGAGTAGAGGACACGAACAGAGAGAGTTCCTAAACGACGCATCCAGATGGCCAAGAAGGTCTACTGCGATCACGAGCTGTCTGAGGAATGCAAGTCAAACCGTGATGAGATACCACCTAATGCTGCTATGGATAACAGCATTAAACATTAAAACAGGAGATAAGAAATGCTGGGGAAGGGGTGTAGAGACTGAAACTGTCATACTCAGCTGGTGAATTGTAAAAATGTACGACCCTGGTGGGAAGTGTTATGGCACTTGCTTAAGTAACTAGGAGTGGAAACACTGTGTGACTGACCGATCCTTTGGCTGGGGATGCACCATAAAGAAGTAGGAGTCACAGTATGAACAGTTGTATGTAAATCCAGGATCATCACATCGCTCTTCACAATAGCAAGAAGGTGGAAACAGCCTAAATGCCCACAAGTTGAAGAATGGATAAATAAACATACACATAATGGCATACTAAGATAAAACAATGAAGCTACTCATGGTACGGCTGGACTGGAGGAATGTTATGTTGAGTTTTCTTATCCATAAAGGACTCTCTAATACTTTCAAGGAGCAATCACTGGAAATATACATACAAAGAAAACTCTCAAGCAAATATTAAAATTTAAAAAAAGCTTTGTTCACCACCATGTGTTTGATAGTTTCCCAATACATAAAGTAATATTTTGATGAGATCAGTACTGTTATTGCCAAATCTGATTTTTTGACATTGTTAAGTGAAATTTTTCAATATTGGAAAGTTGTAAAATCAAGTTTGGGTAAGAGATTCATTCAGAGTGTAATCTGATGAATTGACAGATGTTCATGAGACAGAGTAAGGAAAGTTCACAGACTGGCTTTGTGTCACGTTGCAACCACCCTTTAAGAAATCACGAACTTGAATTTTAGTATTATACCAAAGACTATCCAAGCTATCAAGTACTCTCTTTCCTAATTGCATATTCATGGGAGGGTAGTTTTTCTTCACATACTTCTACCAAAATGACATACCAGGACAGAATAAATGCAGAGGATAGCATTAAGATCAAACTTTCATGTACTGAGCAAGACATTAAGTAAAGAGCAAAAATGTAGAACAATGCCACTCTCCAAATTGTTTTATTTTGAAAGCATGTTTTATTTTGATTACAAGAGGGACGGACAACAGAAAAGTGGGCGAAGGGAGACGTTTGACAGTGCAAGATATGACAAAATAATTATTTATAAATTATCAAGGGTTCATGAGGGAGGGAGGAGCAGGAAGGGAGGGGAAAAATGAGGAGCTGATGCCAGGGTCTTAAGTGGAGAGCAAATGTTTTGAGAATGATGAGGGAATGAATGTACGAATGTGCTTTATACAATTGATGTATGTATGGATTGTGATAAAAGTATGAACCCCTAATAAAATTATTTTAAAATATGATGTATTCTTAACAAGTGATGAATTTATTGTGTTTACAATGCATTACACATATTAAATTCCTGATTATTAATTTCTAATGTGGCGTATATCCATCGAGCTGATCCACATAAAAACACAGCTTCAATCATTTTTGTAAGTGTAATGAATTCCTGAGAATCAACCTGAAAACAATTGTTTTAAATGAACAAAATTGTCAGGAATTTCTATGATCCAGCAGCTTTTGACAGACAACCAAACATATTAGCCAGTGAAGTCTTATTTATTTGACACACCTGCTCTTTCAGGAAGGATTAAAAGGGTTGCCATTTTAAAAATAGGAGGAAAAAAATAGGATTTCTGGTTGTTTTGAAAAAATAAACTAAATATTCTGCTTTAATTTAAAGGAAACTTTTTATTCAGTAGGTAATAAAGTAAGCAAAACCATGAAAGATATCTTGGACCTTTGTTGGGAGAGAAAAGATATCTTACTAAAACAAAGGAGAAGAAAAACTAGTGGAAATGGATACAAAAGGCCAGCGTTTTGGATCTTTTTTTTGGAAAATACTGCCTGAAAGAGTGAGTGATAAACAGGTTCTTGAATCATGAAAGGATTGTGTTCGGTGGCGGGATGGGGGGTCATTGCTCTCCATGCATAAAGGTTCCTACAGGAGGTTGGAAGCCATTGAAGGTTAAGGGGCATGCGCCAATTCAAGCCCAAGCCAGGTGGGCAGTACTGTAGGTGGGCAGTACACCTGGGTTGCCCAGACTAGGCCGTGTTAGCTTACTTCAGACAATGGGACCAACCAGCACCATGGACCTTGCTTCCCAGCTGAAGACCCTAAAGGGCAGATCCTGGAGACCCGCTCAGTCCTTTCAGCTGCTCCTCCGCTTTCTGCTTGGCTGTGCATGGTCTCTCTGGCCTCAGGGCACCATATGTGGGTGTTCAGTGCCCCAAGGGTGCCTGTGTTCAGTGACTGGATAGCCTGAAATCTTTTCTATCTTTTATTTTAAAAAAACCTACTGGGATCACAAACCAGGCCTCAATGTGAATTCTTTCTCATTCGAAGCCAAGAATTGAGGTATTTCTCACACGAGAAATCTAAAAATTGGAATTTCTAACTTGTCTAAAAGGAGATTTAAAACAAGAGTAGTTTGCCAACTAAAATAAAATCTCAACTTTAGACAACATTATTCCTGAAATTTTTATGAATTGCATAATCAGTAAATAACCAGAGCAAACAGTTTTTTGTTTTTATTATTTTAATCATTTTATGGGGGGCTCATATACTTCTCACAATCATACATCCATCCATTGTGTCAAGCACATTTTCACATTTGTTGCCATCATCATTCTCAAAACATTTGCTATCTACTTGAGCCCTTGGTATCAGCTCCTCACTTTTCCCCTCCCTCCCTCCCTGCCTGCTCCCTCATGAACCCTTGATAATTTATAAATTATTATTATTTTGTCATATATTACACTGCCCAATGCCTCCCTTCACTCACTTTTCTGTTGTCCATCCCTGAGAGAGGTTGTATGTAGGTCCTTGTAATTGGTTCCCCCTTTCTTCCCCACCTTCCCTCCACCCTCCTAGTATTGTCACTCTGACCACTGGGCCTGAGGGGTTTATCTGTCCTGGATTCCCTGTGTTTCCAATTCCTTTCTGTACCAGGAACATCCTTTGGTCTAGCCTAATTTGTAAGGTAGAATTGAGATCATGATAGTGGGGGGAGGGAGGATGCATTTAAGAACTAGAGGAAAGTTATATGTTTCATCATTGCTACCCTGCACCCTGACTAGCTCATCTCCTTCACGCGAGCCTTCTGTAAGGGGATGTCCAGTTCCCACAGATGGGCTTTGGGTCCCTAATCTGCACTCCCTCTCATTCACAATGATAGGATTTTTTGTTCTTTGGTGCCTGACACCTCATTCCTTTGACACCTGATGATCACACAGGCTTATGTGCTTCTTCCACGTGGACTTTGTTACTTTTGAGTTAGATGGCCACTTGTTTACTTCAAACCTTTAAGACCCCATACGCTTTATCATTTATAGCCAGGCACCATCAGCTTTCTTCATCACATTTGCTTATGCCCCCGTTTGTCTTCAGTGATCATCTCAGGAGGATGAGCATCATGGAAGGCCAGTTTAAAAGAACAAAGTGTTCTTGTATTGAGGGAGTACTTGAGTGGAGGCCCAATGTCCATCTATTACCTTAATACAAAATCTATAAATATATGCACATAGATCTATTTCCCCATTATAATAAATAAGTATATTTACATACCTGTATTTAGATCTCTATATATGCCCTTTGCCTCCTAGCTCTTTCCTCTATTTCCTTTTACTTTCCTCTTGTCCCACTATCATGCTCAGAGAAAGCAGTTTTAATCTTATAAGTTTTAACTGCTACATTACAAATCAGCTGGGTCCTGGTCATAGCCGTGGTGACAAATAATCAGCTCTTGAACTCTCTGAACTGATAACTCACATATGAAAAGATGAGCATTTATTTTGTAATTAATTTTTCTATCCTATTCAGCAGGGAAAAATGTCTCTGATATTTTCTTGAGTGAATTAGCACATTCTTTCAGTTATGACTCCAGAGGTGTAGTATTTTAGTGATAGCTAATTGAGCCAATGACTCCCTCAACACTCAGGTTCCAGTGGCTAGAAGCAGGAGCTAAGTGGGCTGTGACACAGTGCTGGCCCCAGAGGACTGCCATAAGCCTCCAGTGCTACACATGCCTTTGTCACAATGCTGATGCTTCAATGATGCTCCAGATGGATGGTGATGACTTCAACTTGCTGATGTTGCTGTCTGCTAGCCATTTGTTTTACTACCCACTCAGTTAAGCTCTGTCACAGCTCATCTAAGTGCCCCGTATGTTAGCAGTTTAGAAAAACATAAAAGCCGCTTTATTGGCTTCAGGGATGATTCTTTCTGAGTGAGAGGCTACAGATTAAAAAAAAAAGTATAATTTAATAAAAATTGCATTATAACACTTGCTATAGTGCTGAGTTACAGTTGATTTTAGAACATAAATGTAGAGGAACGTGTGTGGTTTTTGGCGAACAGCACCCAATTTCTTTTTCTCAAAGAATAATTTCCTTGGGGCTGATTTTTGTTACTCATTGGATTCTGTGTGGTCGGCTTGTTTCCTAGTCAAAGGCATTCGCTTCTCCAAACTGGACACAGAATTCGTACTAGGGCCCCAGTCACTGAGCCGCCGCCGAGGACTCAGCAGCCCCCCCCCCCCCCCCCCCCGCCCTCGAGCCCCCTCGCTTCCCGACGCTCCGTACCCCCTGCCCGCCTTCTCCAGCCGCCGCCTTCCGCAGGCCGTTTCCACCGAGGAAAAGGAATCCTATCGTATGTCCGCTATCCAGAACCTCCATTCTTTCGACCCCTTTGCTGATGCAAGTCAGGGTGATGACCTGCTGCCTGCGGGGACAGAGGATTATATCCATATAAGAATTCAACAGCGCAACGGCAGGAAGACCCTGACCACTGTCCAAGGGATCGCTGATGACTACGACAAAAAGAAGCTAGTGAAGGCCTTTAAGAAGAAATGTGCCTGCAATGGTACTGTGGTTGAGCATCCAGAATATGGAGAAGTGATTCAGCTCCAGGGGGACCAGCGCAAGAACATCTGCCAGTTCCTTGTAGAGATTGGACTGGCTAAGGACAACCAGCTGAAGGTTCATGGGTTTTAAGTGCTTGTGGCTCACGGAAGCTTAAGTGAGGATTTCCTTGCGATGAGTAGAAAAATTCCCTCTGTCCCTTGTCACAAGTTTAAAACCTCACAGCTTGTATGATGTAACCATTTGGGGTCCACTTTTAACTTGGACTAGTGTAACTCCTTCATGCAATAAACTGAAAAGAAAAAAAAAATTCGTACTAGGCCAACTTGATTCACTTCCGTGGAATTTAAAGAGCTGAGTAACAGAGAGTGAGGCTGACTGGATTAATGCATTCTAGTGGCATTGTCCAGGGCAACCTGTTATTCCTAGCACACCATTCCTGTTGTTCCTCGTCCTGAGCTGTCTGGGTTTCAACTCACTCGGAACCTGCTTCACGAGCTCGCTCGTTGCATCCTTTTAGAAAACTTTATTGTTCAGTCTGAGTACTTACACGTCTATTTTGTGTTTGTAACTAACTAAAGAACCTAAGCATAAGTAAGTGTCCATATGGGAGTCTGTGTTCTTAAATTTAAATCTCTTAAAGATCTTTGTAGTTTCATGATACGCAGGAATATTAGTAGCGTCCCTGGGGGATACACCCAGTAAACAGGCTGGGCTGCCAACAAAGTCGTGGCTCCTTAGAAGAAGTTCCTGACTATTGAGTTCCAAAATAGCAGTCATTCATTTCTCCAAAAGTTGGAAATAAAAACACCATATGATCAGCAATCCTTTCCTGGAGAAATAGATAATGTACATACCCATGTGAACTGTAGCATTATTCACAATAGTAAAAAGATGGAAACAAAATACTGGGAAATGCCCAGTAAAGGAAGAATGGATCCAAAAACATTGGTAAATGCTAGTCAATGCTAAAGAATAATCATGAATTTTAAAAATACATCTAAAAATTAAAGAATGACATGGATGAAGCCAGAGGACATTATTCTGAGTAAAATGAGTTAATCACCAAAGAGAAAATATTACATGGGACTACAATTATGAAAAGTCATAGAAGACTTTTCACAGTAAAGGAAGCATATTTTTACTGTTGTGGGGTGGGGAAGGAGGGAAACTTACTGAATGGAGAAGGGACACATGAACCTTGATGAAGGAAAGGCTATATATGAGAGAGCTTGGAAAAAATAATAGAAGCAGAGAGAGACACTAGGAAGAGTGTGAGAATTAAGGCAACACAGGTACATATTGTCATATATAATATAGCACCAGTGATTATCTACAAGCAGATTATAGGTAAGCATGTAGACTAAATGGCTAAATGGGTATGGAATAAAGTTATAGTATATATGTATACACATATACTTTAAGTGAATATGTCACTGGATCTCCTGGATCATGACTATAGTCTTAAGGGACACCAAGGTCAATTAGCAAACCATCATTGACAAAGACATAGTCTATACCCTACTTAGGTAAATAGTGCCTGGATTTGAAAGCCCACAAATGGCCATCTAAGACAACTATTGATCTCTGTCCAGAGCAAAGAAGAGTGAAGGAATTTGATGATTTATGGAAACAGTTATTTCAACGGATTAATGGTTCACAAGCACCAGCCTCCAATGGCTCTGAAACCGTAAGAATTAGATGATGTCCATCCATCACTTCCGACTGCTTTGAAAGGGATCACATTAGACAGCACTAGGTAGGGTGGGGGGTGGGGGGTGGGTAGGGGAGATAAAACAAACTCAAAATCATAAAAATGAGCAGATGTAACTCTTGAGACTATGACCCTTCATGTTTGGAAATGAACTTAATCCTGATGGCTTAATTTTCAGGCTAACAGTAGACAGATCTGTAAGGGGAACCATAACACCTTAGAAAAATCAGCCATTTGAGATCAAAAGGGCAGCATTTACCCAGGGACAACGTTCAGAAGAGTTAGGAAGGAGGAATGGAAACAAGAAACCCAGGAAGGAAATGCAATAAGTGATGTTACCTTGTGGGGATTGCAATGAGATCAACCAACATGTGTACGGATTGTTAAATGGAGAACAGATGCACTCTGTAAACTTTCACCCCATTCACCATAAAAAGTTTAAAGAGAGAGAGAGAGAAGCCAGTCGTTGCACACCCTAGAGCGTACAGTTCAACTCTGACCCACATGGAGTCACATACATCAGGGTCAGCTAGCCGACAACGAGGAAAGAACAGTGCTGGTAAGGAACAATAGCAGTGCGCTGAGAGAGTGCGCACACGTCCTCCACTAAACAAGCCACATCTACTGCCGTCGAGCCCATTCTGACTGATAGCAGCCCAACACAGGGTCTATGAGGCTGCACGTCTTTGCTGGAGTAGACAGCTTACTCTTTCTCCCCGTAAGGGGCTGGTGGGTTCAAACTGCTGGCCCTGAGCTTAGCAGCCCAACAGTTACCCAACAGCTCCCCCAAAGTGCCATTAATGCCCACACCTTGGACATTGAGTAGAGCATTGCTCCGTACACGATGCAAAGTCCTATGTCAAACAGGGTATATAGAAAGAAAAAAATGCTTCCTTGTTTTCAAATAAGGTTCGTAAATAGGCTTGTATGCCACGAAATATGTACTCTGTAATGCGTGCTGCAAAAGATCTGAACAAAGGACAGTGCGTGCCCAGAAGAAGCAAATTCCCTCTGTCAAGGAAGTCAAGGAGAGAGCTCTTACAAAGGAATATGGTTTCCCCAGCTTAGAGTTGAAGAGAAATGAATTCCAAAATACAAACAAATCTATCCACACCCATTGCTCTAGAGTCTATTCTGACTCCTGGCAAGCTCCTGTGTTACAGCGTAGAGCTAATCTTTCTTGCGTGTAATCTTTACAGAAGCGAAACTCCAGTACTTTCTTTCGTTGCATTGCTGGGTAAGATTGAGCCACCAAGCCTTAGCTCAGTATAAACCATTTATACGACTAAGGGACCTCAGAGGGGAGCTAAAGAAAATACATAGAAAATACATTAAAAGAGGGCCCTATGGGCAATGATGCAGGAGTGGTGGGAAGAGTTCGAATTTTTTAAAAGAAGTCATTTTATTGGGGGTCCATACAACTCTTATCACAATCCATCCATAATCCATTGTGTCAAGCACATTTGTACATTTGTTACCATCATCATTCTCAAAACATTTGCTTTCTGCTTGAGCCCTCATTTTCCCCTTCCTCCCCGCTCCCCACCCCCATGAGCCTTGATAATTTACAAATTATTATTTTGTAATATCTTACATTGTCCGACGTCTCCCTTCACCCACTTTTCTGTTGTCCACCCCCAAGGGAGGAGGTTATATGTAGATCCTTGTAGTCGGTCCCCCCTTCCCACCCACCCTCTCCATGAGTTTGATTTTTTACGATTGTCTGAACAAGTCACCGCCATCAAGTCAATTCTGATGGACAGAGATCTATAGGACAAAATAGAACTGCCCCCCCCCCCGTGGGCTTGAGAGGCCGCAGGTCTTCACAGTAGAGGAACGCCTTCTCTTTGGAAAGCCTATAACAACTGACCTTGCAGGTAGCAACCTCGTGTGCAACCCACTACATCGCCAGGACCCTGGTGAAGTAGAGGAGCACAAAAGTGACTCATGGCAAAGGAGAAGAAAGGAACCAAAATTTCTGCAGACAGAAATGCTGGAGTGCACGAGTGTGTGGGAAGGAGATAATAGTTATCTAGCGAGTGTGTGGGCAGGAGATATTAGTAGCTGCAGAAATAGTCTGCTACCTAACATTGCCACAGAAGAACAAAATACCTAAACCCAAATCAAACGAAAGCCCACTACCATCAAGTCGATTCTGACCTATGGCAACCTTATAGGACAGAGTAGAACTGTTCCTTGGGGTTTCAGAGATTATAAATATTTATGGGAGGAGACAGCCACATCCATCCTTCCTTCCTTCCCTTTTTGTAATTCAAAGAGGACATTTATTAAGTCGTAAATGGGACAGAAACAAGATCAAAGGCATATCTTGTGGATGAGGGAGACAAGTAGCCCAAGGTCATATTGGTATCCAGGAGTTTGCTGAGATGCCGAGCTTCAAAAAAGACATAAGCGGTTAAGGACAACTGTCACAAAAACATAGTTGGCAGCAGATCAATACATTCTAGTTACCAGTGGAACTCCCGAAGCAGAATCGGGCTCAGGATTGCGACATGTACACTACATTAGACAGAGGAACTTATGCAATATTGGCTTATGCAGTGGTGGAATTCAGCCAGTTTGCATCGATTCAGCAGAACTCATAACTAATTTTTTGTTGAGTTCAGCAAACTGGTTTTATAAACGGCATTTGGTTCTCTTTAAGGTGGGCGGCAGCTTCCCAATGTGGAAATCGTAAATTTACATTTCTTATTCTTTTTTAATGTTCATTTGCTCAGTTGCATATTATGGGCTTCATGTTGTGATGTTCATTCTGTCCATAGTTATAAAAAATTAGATGGAACTATGTAATATTTATTTATTCATTTCTTAAAACTCATTATACTTTTGATGAACTACTACATTTTTATTCCCTTGTGTTTGTTACTTCAGTAAGCAAACATATAACATGAAGAGAAAATGTACCAAACAACCAGAGGCGACAAGCTGTCATTCATTTCAGCTCTGTGTTACATCTCAACTTCCGCGGGAGGTGATGACTCAATTGTGCAATTCCTGAAATTGTTCACAAAGCTAAGAACATGGTCAGGACATTTGCTTTAAGTTCTGTTGAAGTGGAAGGGGGTTTTTCAAAGATGAAAATAATAGGTTCAGAGCAGTCACTTGTTTATAATATATCAAACACAATGACTAGTATCTAATTGGCCTACCTCTAGAGGCATGCTGTCCTGTCCCTACAGTGAAAAGCTGTTACGGACAGGTCACACAGTCCACAGTGCTCAGATAAAAGGGAAGAATATTGCCAGTGAAAATGCCAATCAACTAAGGGCGATACAGGGGACTGCACCGGAGACACAGTGTGGGAATTGCACCTGACCTGATCCCACCACACCGAGGCAAATCACTGGGGGAGTGCAGTGGAACAGCAAGGGAATGGAGTGGCAAGGTCCCCAGGGAATGCTGAAAGGGCGTGGTGCCCCAACAGACTGGACTGGAAAACGCTCCTAAGGGCCAGCAAACGATCCCTGAACTAACTACAAGCTTTTCTCTTCTGAAAAAAAAAAGAAAAAGAAAATGCCAATCAAGAATAAATATGGAAATATCTTAAATAGCAGTTTCATTGCTTTTTGTCAAGTATTATTGAATATTTTCCTTAATATTTAAAAACTCTTATAATCTAATTTTGTGTACTTCTTTTATTGTTATTTAAGTGTTAACTTTTCAGCATATTGCTGTTATAGATGCTGTGATATATGAGAGTGTAGCAAAAAACACCCAGAATTTTTTTTCCAAAGCTATGTATTTAAAGTTTTTTACAAACACAATCTTATCACCTTTAAAGTACTCTCTATCACACTTCATACATTTGTCAAATCTGCAATTCCATTCTTGGAAACATTTTTCAAACTCATCTTAAGGATGGCTGACAGCACCTCCCTCGTTTTTTCCTTCACCTCTTTTACATCATCAGATCGCTGTCTTTTCATGTCTCTGCATTCGTGGAAACACAAAGAAGATGCATGGAATGAGGTCAGAAGGGTAAGATGTGTGGGGCAAGAGAGGCATGCTGTTTTCTACGATAAAGTGGCACAATGAGATGGCTTTGTGAGCAGATGCATTGTCATGGTGGCAAATACAGTCCCCCCTTCTGCCACAAATCAGACCTTTTATGTCACACACTGTTACACTGCCGGAGTCCAGCTCCAGGAGGGATGAACTGGATATCTGAAGGAGGTGTGGAGTCAGTGAACACAGACGAGACAGACACGAGAGATGTTCTGGTGGAAGCAATCTCTGCTGAGTTCTTCCAAACAGCTTTATTTATGCCATAAAAAGTTTTGCAGACCACTACATAAAAACAACACCCTATGATGAACTCCAAAGTCACCCTTATTGTTTCCACTAAAACCTGATAAAAGACCTGTTAAGGTCTGTACCTTTTCCTGTCACTTTCTGTCCTCTTCCTGGTTCTTTCTTCCTGTTCTGTTTGTTTTATAGATCACATGCTGTTCTTGATTGAAGTGTTCAGAAAATTTGGTTAGACCCATATCCTACTCACTGCCCTATTTTCTGCTCACAATGTTCCTTTCCTTGTTGACGAACTTAACACAATAAAACTACCTCATGTGCTACTTCTAAGCCTACATTATTCTAAAAATATCTACAGAGTTAAATGTTGCTCAAATATTTTCCTTTATAAGCCCTCCCATGGTAACTGTTCCATTGTCTTCCTATGTATCTTTTATTTATTGTACTCCTGAGGCATCATGGGGGGCCAAACCACCTGATTCTTTGCCAAAGACTTACTGTTTCCCATTTTACATATTTTCTATTAATGTTAACCATGCTCTCTCTTTCTATGTAAGACCCTGTCCAAGGTGAAGGGGTGTCAGTTGGGGGAGGCAGTCTATAGGTCTTCTATATCGGGGAGGCCAAAAGAGTCCCCCACTACCTAATCTGAATGGAATCCAGGGTTTTTGGGTGGGTTTCAATTTCTCCTCTCACCTCAATTTTTGGGTTTCTCCCTCACTCAATTCCCACATATCCTTCTCAGAATTCTCAAGTTGTCTCGCTGTCTAAGCCTCTGCAATGCCTCAGTTAAGGAAAGCCCTGTCATATTGAAGCAAGTTTTACATCTGGTTTCATTCATATTTCTCAAGACTGCCCTTGCGTCCACTCCAGGTGCGGTAAACATGGCAATGCACAAAATTCCCAAGAATGAAATTAACAACAGTAAATATTTGAGGGATGTTGGAAACCTTCCCTGGAAAGCTCTGCAGATGCTCCTTCCACCACATTGGAGCTTTGCTAGACAGCATGACTGGGATGGCTCCCAACATTACACAATCTTTTCAGAACCTCTAAATAGAAAACTTGATCAACAGTCTGATCTGGTGGAATGAATGCCAAATGCACTATCTCCCTCACATCAAAAAACAAACAAACAAATGAGCATCCTCCTCATCTTTGATTTCACTCGATGAGCTTTTTATGGGTGAGTTGACAATGGCGTCTTCCACTGGCTTGGTGGATGTTTGGTTTCGGGGTCCTAAGAATAGCACCATTATTTAATGACTGGGGGTAAAAAGTCTGGGTCACTTCGCAGCTGTTCTTTGAAAGAATGGCATGTTTCCACACAACTATCTTTTTCCTGAAAAGTCAGAACCTGAGGCACAAATTTCGCAGCGACCTTTCTCATTCCCAAATCTTCTATTACAATTCAGTGATAGTCTAGATAGCTTCTTCATTACTTCAAAGGTCCTTTGTAGGTCTTCGAGCACAAGTGAATGGATATTGTTGACATTTCCTTCTGTTTGGGAAGTTGATGGATGTCCAGAATGAGGTTTGTTATCAATGTTCCTTTCCTTGTTGACGAACTTAACCCAATAAAACTACCTCATGTGCTACTTCTAAGCCTACATTATTCTAAAAATATCTACAGAGTTAAATGTTGCTCAAATATTTTCCTTTACAAGCCCTCCCATGGTAACTGTTCCATTGTCTACCTATGTATTAACTCATTTTTTTGAAATGAGAAAACCACTTGTACACTTGAGGTTTTCCCATAGTGCTGTCCTTGAAAGCTGTGCTCAACATCACAACAGTTTCTGCAGCATTTTTCCTGAGCAGGAAGCAAAGTTCCACAGCCTCACGCTGTTCTCTTAAATCACAAAACGACAAATTCTAGCCAAATGGCTTTTATGAAAAAAATTCAATGTGACCAGAGAGAACCTTCCCAGGCAATGCCACTGGGTGCACTGAGTGAGTTGCTTGATGCTTGCCTACTGGGGGTGGGGGTGGGGGAATGTGTGCTATGAAAACTCCACCCAACGGATCTTTTACCAGTTAATTTTGGTACCCTCTCATACACTTCAATCAGACTTTTAGGAAGCAAACAAGTTGTTAAATTATTTGTACCCCACCACTGGGTCCTCTGGCTTCATCAAAGCAATCGGGGCATAACTTAAGTCTATGTGACCATCAGTATGGTGATTTCCAACTTTTGTACAAGTAAGCCAGTAAAAGTGATTACCCCTCTTCAGCCAAATCTTTCTGCTGATGAGCTTGAACCGCTGACCCAATAGTTGATGGGAAGTATTACCAAGGTTTTTTACCAGAATGAGAATGCTAAAACACCATCAGTACTCTTGAGTGACAATGTGAAGTTAGAGAGCTTTGAGATTACTTCAAGGGCCATGCTTCTCCATTGCCAATGTAGAGTGTGCCCTTTGGTAGCAGGGCCATATTTTACTGCCACCCTAGGAAGATGCCCAGCAAATAGTAAGCACTGAGTAAATTTTGTTTAGGTTAGATGTAGGACCCACAGGAACCTCACTGTTTATTTTTCTTTCTTTAAAAAAAATATTTTATTGGGGTTCATACAACTCATCACCATACATACATACATACATTGTGTCAAGCACATTTGTACGTTTGTTGCCATCATCATTCTCAAAACATTTTCTTTCTACTTGAGCCATTGGTATCAGCTCATTTTCCCCCTCCCTCCACATTCCTCTCCCTCATGAACCCTTGATAGTTTATAAATTATTATTATTTTGTCTGACAGTTTGATGTCTCTCCTCACCCACTTTCCTATCAATCCCCCAGGGAGGAGGTTATATGTAGATCCTTTTAATCGGTTCTCCCTTTCTACCCTACCTTCGCTCTACCCTCCGGGTATCGCCACTCTCCGTAGTGGTCCTGAAGGGATCATCTGTCCTGGATTCCCTGTGTTTCCAATTCTTATCTATACCAGTGTACATCCTCTGATCTAGCCTGATTTGTAAGGTAGAATTGGGATCATGATAGTGGAGAGGGGTTGTGGGGGGGGGAAGGAAGCATTTAAAAACTAGAGGAAAGTCATATGTTTCATTATTGCTATGCTGCACCTTGACTGGCTCATCTCCTCCCCACAACCCTTCTGTAAGGGGATGTCCACTTGCCTACTGATGAGTCTTGGGTCCTAAATCTGCACTCCCTCTCATTCACAATGATTTGATTTTTTTGTTCTTTCTTTGATGGCTGATACCTGATGCCTTTGATACCTTGTGATCACACAGGCTGGTGTGCTTCTTCCATGTGGACTTTGTTGCTTCTGAACTAGATGGCCGCTTGTTTACCTTCAAACCTTTAAGAAATGTTTTTTTTAAACATTTTATTAGGGGCTCATACAACTCTTATCACAATCCATACATATACATACATCAATTGTATAAAGCACATCTGCACATTCCCTGCCCCAATCATTCTCAAAGCATTTAACCTCCACTTAAGCCCTATGCATCAGGTCCTCTTTTTCCCGCCCCCCGCCCCCCTCTCCCTGCTCCCCACTCCCTCATGTGCCCTTGGTAATTTATACATTGTTATTTTGTCATATCTTGCCCTATCCAGAGTCTCCCTTCCCCCCCTTCTCTGCCGTCCTTCTCCCAGGGAGGAGGTCACATGTGGATCCTTGTAATCAGTTCCCCCTTTCCAATCCACTCACCCTCCACTCTCCCAGCATCGCCCCTCACACCCTTGGTTCTGAAGGTATCATCTACCCTGGATTCCCTGTGCCTCCAGCCCCCATATGCACCATTGTACAACCTCTGCCCTATCCAGCCCTGCAAGGTAGAATTCGGATCATGGTAGTTGGGGGGAGGAAGCATCCAGTATCTGGGGGAAAGCTGTTCTTCATCGGTACTACCTCGCACCCTGACTGACCCATCTCCTCTCCTAAACCCCTCTATGAGGGGATCTCCATTGGCCGACACTTGGGCCTTGGGTCTCCACTCTGCACTTCCCCCTTCATTCAATATATATACAAACACACATATATATACATACACACACATATATATATATACACACATACACATATATCTATTTTTTTTGCATGATGCCTTATACCTGGTCCCTTTGGCACCTCGTGATCACACTAGCTGGTGTGCTTCTTCTATGTGGGCTTTTTTGCTTCTGAGCTAGATGGCCGTTTGTTCACCTTCAAGCCTTTAAGATCCCAGACACTATCTCTTTTGATAGCCGGGCACCATCAGCTTTCTTCACCACATTTGCTTATGCACCCATTTGTCTTCAGCGATCCTATCATGGAGGTGTGCAGCCAATGATATGAATTTTTGTTCTTTAATGCCTGATAACTGATCCCTTTGGGACCACTCGATCACACAGGCTGGTGTGTTCTTCCATGTGGGCTTTGTTGCTTCTGAGCTAGATGGCCGCTTGTTTATCTTCAAGCCTTTAAGACCCCAGTCACTATCTCTTTTGATAGCCGGGCACCATCAGCTTTCTTCACCACATTTACTTGTTCACCCACTTTGGCTTCAGCAGTTGTGTCAGGAGAGTGAGCATCATAGAGTTCCAATTTAATAAAAGAAAGTATTCATGCATTGAGGGAGTGCTTGAGTAGAGGCCCAAGGTCCTTCCACCACCTTAATACTAAATCTATAAATATAGACACATAGATCTATATCCCCATCCTCATATATATATTTGCATGTACATGTCTTAGTCTAGACCTCCATAAATGCACCTTGACTCCTAGCTCTTTCCTCCATCTCCTTTGACTTTCCTCCTGCCCCACTACCATGCTCCATCACCACCTGGGCTACAGCTATACCTCTTCTCTACGCACCCTTACCCTTGATCATTCCCCACCAGGCCTGCCACTTCCCCCTCTCTACCATTTTGGGTCCCATGTTGTTCCCTTGTCCCTGTGTTTGTTAACACCACTTCCTTAGGCCCCCTACCCCCCCACCCTGAGTTCCCCCGGAACTGTCAGTCCCGTTGTTTTTCCTCCAGATAGTTCATCCAGCCTGTCCTATTTAGACAGACCTGTGGAGACACTAACATGCACGAAGATGAGGCTATATCTTTTGATAGCCTCGCATCACCAAAATAATTAATCATATTATTTTGTTATATGTTACACTGTCTGACGTCTCCCCCCGCATTCTTCTCTGCTGTCCACCCCACAGGGAGGAGGCTATACATAGATTCTTGTAATCAGTTCCCCCTTTCTACCCCACATTCTCTCCATTCTCCAGGTATCGCCACTCTCACCACTGGTGCTGGAGGAGTCATCTGTCCTGGATTCCATGTGTTTCTAGCTGCTATCTGTACCAATGTAGATCCTCTGGTCTAGCCAGATTTGTAAGGTAGAATTGGGATCATGATAGTGGGGCTTGGGGGGGGGGGAGCAGAGAAGCATTTAAAAACTGGAGGAAAGTTATATGTTTTATCGTTGCTACCCTGGACCCTGACTGGCTCATCTCCTCCCCACAACCCTTCAGTAAAGGGGTGTCTAGTTGACTACCAATGGGCTTTGAGTCTCCACTCTGCATTCACCTACATTTACAATGACATGACTTTTTGTTCCTTGATGCTTGATACTTGATCCCTTCGACACCTCGTGATCGCATAGGCTGGGGTTTTTCTTCCATGTGGGCTTTGTTGCTTCTGAACTAGATGGCCATTTGTTTATCTTTGAGCCTTTAAGACCCCAAACGCTATATCTTTTCATAGCCGGGCACCATCAGCTTTCTTCACCACATTTGCTTATGCACACATTTTTCTACAGCAATCGTGTCAGGAAGGTGTACATCCTGAAATCCCAATTTAATAGAACAACGTATTCTTGCATTGAGTAAGTGCCTGAGTGGAGGCCCAATGTCCATCTGCTGCCTTTATACTAAACCTATAAATATACACATAGATCTGTCTCCACACAATCATATGTAAATATATTTACATATGTGCATTCCAGTCTTTAGACCTCTATAACTACCCTTTGTCACCTTGTTCTTTCCTCTATTTCCTTTTACTCTCCTCTTGTCTCACTATCATGCTTAGCCTTCATTTGGGTTTCAGTAATTTCTCTCGGGGACCTTGGCCTTGATGAATCCTTACCAGGCCGCTCACACCCTCCTTGCTAAAGATTTTGGATCACTTATTCTTCCCTGTCCCTGGGTTGGTCAGCACCACCTCCTTACCACCTCCTACCCCTCCCCTGTGTTGCCCTGGAACCATTGGTCCCGTTGTTTTCTCCTCCAGACTATTCATCCAGTCTATCTTATCTAGATAGATCTGTAGAGATAGTATGCACCAAAAATGAAGTCATAGCAAGACAGGAGATGAGTGCGAACACAGCACTGACAACAAAAAGGAAATCAATTACCCATAGAAGAATAAATTAATTAAAAGAAAAAAATTTTTTAAGAAAGAAAAACCTCATACTTATCCTTTTGTGCTTGGCTTACTTCATTTAGCATAATTTCCTTCAGTTCTTCCCCTGCAGCCATATGATTCATTCATTCATCACTGCTTTTTATTGATGCACAGTACTCCATTCTATGTATGTATCACAGTTTTTAAATCCATTCTTCTGTTGATGGAAATTTGGGTTGTTTCCAACTCATTGTGATTGTGAACTGTGCCGCAATGAACATTGGAGCACAGATGTCTGGCCATGGTTTGTTTCTTGCCTCTTCTGGGTATATGCCCAGTAGGGGGATTGTTGGGTCGTATGGTAACTCAATTTCCATCTGTTTGAGAAATTGCCAAATTAATTTCCATAGTGTCTATATATACTGACAGGTCCACCAGCAGTGGATGAGAGTTCCTATGTCACCACAGCCCCTCCAACACTTGTTGCTTTCTGATTGTTTGAATTGAGCTGTCTTTGAGGGTATTAGGCGGTATCTCATAGTTGTTTTGATTTGCATTTCTCTTATGGCTAATGATCGGGAACATTTTCTCCTTTGTTTATTGGCCATTCGGGTTTCAGATTCTGTGAAACTTCTGTTCAGGTCCTTTGCCCACCTCCTCAGTGGGCAATTAGTTTTTCTCTTATTGTAAGCTTGCAAAGTATTGTAGATTTTAGTAATAAAGACTTTGTCTGATGTGTCATTGCTAAAGATGTTTTCCCATTCAGTAGACACTCTTATTACTCTTTTGGTGAATTCTTTTGATGTACACAGGTATCTTATCTTCAATATATCCCACTTGTCTATTTGTGACTCCTCTGAATTTATATCCTTCCCTATTGCTGATAGCCTATATATTCCCTGTGCCAAGGTTCTCAGGTTTGTCCCAATTCCCTCATTAATGGTCCTAATTTTGCGGGTTTTATCTCAAGGTCTGTGATGCACCTTGAGTTTATTTTTGTGCATGGAGTGAAGTAAGGGTCTTGCTTAATTTTTCTGCAGGTAGATATTCATTTTTTCCAGCACCATTTATTGAAGATGACATCTCCTTCCCATTTAATATTTTGGGCCCTTATAAAAGATCAGTTGTCTATATGCTAATGTTTTTATATCTGGGTCTTCAGCTTTTTCCATTAAACTGAATATCTGTCATTATGCCAATACCACAACGTTTTGACTACTGTGGATATATAGTACATGCTAAACTCAGGTAGAGCAAGCCCTCCCACTTTGTCCTTCTTCTTGAGGAGTTCTCTGCTAATTCTGGGCTTCTTCCCCCTCCATATGAAGTTGGTAATCTGTTCTTCCAATTTTTTGACGAAGGATGGTGGTATTCGTATTGGGATAGCATTGAACTTATATAGTGCATTGGGCAGAACTGACATCTTTACGATATTCAGTCTTCCAATTCACGAGCATGGGATATTCTTACCTTTGTTGAGGTCAGTCTTGATTTCTTGAAGTAGTGTTTTATAATTTTTCTCATACAAATCTTTCATTTTTTTAGTCAGGTATATCCCTAGGTATTTCAATTTGTGTTTGGCTATTGTAAAGGGTACGACATTTTAAATTGTCTCTTCTGTGACCTTGTCTGATGTGTAGAGCAGTCTATTAGACTTCTGTTTGTTGATTTTGTATCCTGCCACTCTGCCACATTCCTCTATTGCTTCCAGCACTCCGCTTGTGGAGTTTTAGGGATCGTCAATATATAGAATCATATCATCTGCGAATAATGATAATTTCGCTTCTTCCTTCCCCAGCTAAATACCTTTAACATCTTTCTTTTGTCTTATGTTGTTAGCTAGGACCTCCAGTACAATGTTATAAAGAAGTGGGGACAAGGGGCATCCTTGTCTGGTCCCCTTTGTCAGTGGAATTGTTTTAGTCTTTTCACTGTTAACTACCACATTCGCTGTCGATTTTTCATATATGGTTTGTATAAAGTTGAGGAATTTCCCTTCTATTCCTATCTTCTTAAATGTCTTAAGCAGGAATGCCTGTTGGATGTTGTCGAAAGCTTTTTCCGTATCTATCAATATTATCATGTGGTTATTATCATTTTCCCTGCCAATGTGATGAATAATGCTGATGGTCTTTCGTATGTTGAACCATCCCTGCATCCCTGGTATGAACCCCACTTGGTCATGGTTAATTATTTTTTAATACGCTTTTGTATTCTATTGGCTAGTATTTTGTTAAGCATTTTTGCATTGATGTTCATTAGGGATATTAGTCTATAGTTCTTGATTCTTGTGGCATCTTTGTCCGCTTTAGGTATCAAAGTTATACTAGCTTCATAGAAAGAGTTCGGGAGTTTCTCATCTTTTTCTATGTTCTGGAAAAGTTTGTATGGGATAGTCTTGGGAGGGATTGTGTTTCCAATTATTTGTCCATGTTTTCCAAATTGTTGAATTCATTAGAATATAGACCTTCATAGTAGTGTGTAATTATCCTTTTTATTTCATTAGGGTTGGTTGAAATGTTCCCCGTTTCATCTGTCATCCTTGTAAATGTTGATTGTTCCTTCCTTTCTTTGGTTAGGTTTGCCAGAGGTCTATCAATTCTGTTAATTCTTTCAAAGAACCAACTCTTAGCGGCATTAATTTTTCCATAGTTTTCTGGTTTCCCCTCTCCTGTATCTCAGCTCTGATATTTATTATATCTATCCTCTTGCCATTAGTCGGGTTCTTCTGTTGACTCTGCTCTAATTGGTGTAAGTTTTGTGCCAGCGTATCATCCATGAGTCTCTCTTCTTTTTTAATGTATACATTTATTGCTATCAGCCTTCCTCTGATAAATGCCTTTGCTGTATCCCACAGGCTTTGGTACATCATATTTTCATTCTCATTGGTTTCTAGAAACTTCTTTATTTTTTCTCTGATCTGGCCTGATTTCAGGCCATTGATATTAGTGTTATTATATCCACCTGTGGACTCTGTGATGTCATCTTGTACCTTTTGTGTTGGATATTTTCCTGTCTACCTATCTTATCTGCTTGTGTTGTGTGTTTGGTTTATGTTTGCCTTCTTTCCACTATTGAGCTGCTATCCTGGGGGCTGTTTCCTCTTTGTCATCCTATGGGTAGAGTTGTGATGGTCTCTTATTATGTCATGGTCTCTTATTTTGTGATGGTCTATTATTTGCCCACAGTGAGTGTTGATCTTCTGCCCATATTGGATTGGAAAGGATCTTGTGTAGGGCTGGCTTTCTTTTTATGTATTCTTTGAGCTTGTCCCTATGTGGGAAGACTCTTCCTTCTCCATCTATCTTAATAGATAATTTGGCTGGGCAAAGTATTCTTGGGTTTGCGTTATTTTCCTTCAATTTTTGGAATATGTTACTCCATTCCCTCCTCTTCTTCATCATTTCCACTGATAGATCTGAACATACTCTTATTGGGGTACCTTTATACGTGACTGTTTGCTTTTCCATAGCTGCTTTTATGATCTTCTCCTTTTCCTCATAGTTGGATAATTTGACAATTATGTGTCTTGGAGACTTCTTCTTGGGATTTAGTCTGGCTGGTGTTCTTTCACCCTCTTGAATGGTTGCCTGCTTTTCATTTATTAAGCTGGGGAAGTTTTCCTCTTAAGAATTCCCTTGCTATTTTTGCTGTTGACTTCTTTGTTGTGTCTTGTTCTGGTAGTCCAATTATTCTAATATTGTTTCTTTTCATAGCATCAGACATGGCTCTCAAGTTTTCTTTAGCTTCTCTGATAATCTTATTTGAGTGCTTTTCCTGTTTGCTGAGTTATGCTTGGCTGTCCTCTAGGTCAATGGTGCGATTCTCTGCCTCCTTAAGCCTATTGGCAAGGTCTGTCAACTTGTCACTGTATTTTGTTATTTCATCCCTTAACTCTTGTATTTCCCTTTGGTACTTTGCCTTTATCTCCTCTATCATTTCATATTTTTTCTGCATTGCTTTCCTCATATCCTTTATGACTTCAAGCAGCATTTTGAAAATTGCTTTTTGTGGCTAGTATATATCTGCTTGTTCTATGCCCATCATTAGGTTTATGACTTCTTCTGGCATTGTCTTCTATTTCTCCTGCTTTTTCGTTGAAGCTGTTAGAACTAGTTGCTGTTTATGTGTTGTTTTAGAGGAGCCTGGAGCCGTCTTCCTGAGCCAAAGAGCCCTGGGCTCTCTCTTGGGGGATTTGTATGAGTACTTCTATGAACTACCTCATGGTAGCTGTTCTGAGGCGTCAGGCTATAGCTATATCTTCCTGTGGTTTCACTCTTATCCTAGCCATGCAGTATTCCATTACTTGGAATGTGTGTTGGATATTCCTTTCATGTGACACTGGTCAGGTTGTTGTGGGCCCATAAGGGCGTCGATTCCCTGAACGATCTCTAAGTAGGCTTCACAGTTCTTGGAGCACCTCAACTGCCCTGTGGTGTTTTTATCTGCAACTGTGGTACTGAGGAGGGTGTGTAGGTATGCCATCCTTGGTGTAGAGCTCTGTAGCTTGCAGGAGAATTACTGTAGATAGAGATCAACTTGGAGGCTGGGTGGATGTTCCCTCAATAGAGTGAAGCCCCACAAATAGTGGTCAGGTGTTTCTCCCAGTCACTTATAGGGTCTCAGGGTTTAAGCTTGGGATACTCCCACTTTTTGTCGGGGAGAGCCCCATGCTGGTTGGTGTTTGGAAGAGGACCAGTGTGAATTCCCCAGCTGCTTGCCATGCCAGCAGATGCGGGTGGGAGCTCCCCAAGTTGGGCCTTCACAATTGCCCTAGGCAGAGGGGAGTGGCCTGGAGGCCGCTAGTGGCTTGTGACAGGAAAGAGAGTGAAAGGAGAGAGAAAAGAGAGAAAGAGGAAGACACACACTGGGACAATAATGCCAAGCAAACTGGAACCCACTCACCCATGCACAACTAAAATGCACAGAGTAAACAAAGGTGAAAACAGTAAAAAAATAAAAAAGAAAGAAAGAAAGAAAACAACTAAAAAGGAGAACTAAATCTGCTGAAGCTGTGGTTGGAAATAGAGAAGAGCTATAAGAAGGGAAGAAAAGAAGAAAACGTGAAAGAAGAACTCAATGAACAAAAAAAAGAAGAGAAAAGGAGGAAGAAGGATAGAAAACTTTAAAAATAGTTAAAGAAATAGCTGACTGTGCAGTGTGTAGCATTGACTTGTCTTGTGTGCACCACTCTCTTAGGTGTCAGGCTGCCCACTGGGAGGACAGGGTTGGCCTAGGCTGAGTGTAGGGGTCTGGGAACCAGCAGTGGCATGGGAAAGGAATGAGAGGGAGCAGAGAGAATCATACAAGCAGAGAGAGAAGCAACAAGAACAAAGACAGAAAGAGGAAAGAGAGAAAAAGAGAATGAAGGGAAAGACGGGGGAAAACCCAACTGAGGTCACTAAGATTGGCTGTGATTGTAAAGAGGGAGGAGAGAGAGAAGGAGGAAATAAAGAATAGTGAGATAACTGATCCCTGATTGCTTGAATGTGGGGCCAGATGGGTTTAAACCCCACCCCCAAATCACAAGTTGGTATGCCCTTTTAATGTCTAGACACGTTGGTGCTGGGCAGAATTGCCCTAGTTGACGAGATCACCTTAGAGGTCTGATGGAGGTTTCCTCAGCAGCACAGTACACTGTAAATGTTTGTCTTAGCTGCCTTGTGTGGTGTACAGCAATCCCATGAGGGCAGGCTGGAGTTCCTGGGTTGATTGGCTGGAGTTCCTGGGGTATTTGGGTTCATTTTCCCTAAGCGGAGGGTAGTGACCTGGAAGCCAGTAGTGGCATATGATAGGAGAGAGTGGAAGAGAAGAAGAAAAATAGGGAAAAGCAAAAAAAGAGGGAAAAAGAAGAGAGAAAAAAAAACCCAACACAAACCTGAGCTCATTGAGACTGACTGCGGTGGGATAGATAGAAGGGCTAGCAAATACAGAGAGAAGAAATAGAGTAGTAAGTAAGGTGATAATGAGACTTGATCAAGTGTCCATGAGGATGGAGGAGTCCAACTCTTCCTCAAGGTCGTGGGGTTGTAAGATCTCTCTCTCTGGACTAGATTTGCACCTCGGTCCTTGGCTCCGCACGAGAAAGAATTCACGCCGAAGCCTGGTCTGTGATCCAAGTGAATTTAATGAGAGTTAAAAGAAACTTCAGGTTTTATGCGGCACCCATAGGATTCCTTTCGACCATGCAGCCTGGCAGAGACTGCTCAGGGTCATGCAAAGATCTCTCTCCCAAGTTTCTTCCGAAAAAAAGCCTATCTCAAGTTCTTTCTCCTGTTCTCTCCCCAGTTCCTCTCGTTTCTCCCCCTCTCTCCCCCTGACTCCTGCCTTTTCAAGGATTCCCGGGATAGGCGTGGTGAACGACCCCAGGCTGATCCCATTGGCTGAATTGAAATCACCTGGCCCAAGTGGGCTGATCCAGGTTTAACACCCATCCATGCCCACTGGCGGGAAAACCCAGGCCTTTTCCTATGCTGGCTCTCCTGGGCATGCATCAATGGGCATCCCATCCCTGCCTATCTGCCTAACAGGGTGGTGTACCTATTTGATGTAGGGTTCCACAGATGCTGTGTGGGATTGCTTCAAAGGCAAGATCACACCCGTGGAAAGGTGTCACTTGGGTGCTGGAGTTCGCTGGTGTACCTGCCTTGTGCTGTATGTAGCACTGCAGCAGGTGTGGGGAGGGGGGTGTTCCCGCAGCCCCGTCTAGGGCCCCAGGACAGGCAGGACCTCCCCAGATATATGTAGAATCACTGTGAGGTAAGCTGGGTTTATTGTCTTATCTAGTCTGCTGGTGCTTGCTCTATCAGAGGATTTTATTTTTTTATCCCGTTGGCCAGCTAGAATAAAATCAAATGAAATTGTCTCCCATAGTCACTGGGCTGCAGCTCCATGCTGTTTAAAGCTGACACTTGCTACAGCGGAGCTTTGTTATGCATAAAACCTCCAGGCCCGGTAGATAAGTTCTGACATTCCTGAGCTAGGTTTCTTCTTATGCTGATTTATGTTAAGGGACTCTGCCAAAGTGCTCCTTGGAGCTGAGCAACCAGACTTGGGCCGAGTTTTAAACCAATAATTTATATTTCACCCTTTCAAAAAATTATGCTTGTGATGTGCTCTGATTTGGGGGGTGTCAGGCTGACCCCAGAGGGGGAGATCCAGCTTATCAGGGGGGTTGTTTCCTTCTTGGCCAATTGGAACTAAATTTGCTCCCTGAGGTAAAAATCTACTTTTTCTTCTACTCTAAATTATGGCTACTAGCCACCACCATTCCCCAGGCAGTGAGCTCAAGGCAGCCAACATCGCGGGGAGATTCAGCGTGGGGTTACCTTAGTGTCTTGGATTCTGTCCCCTCTCTGACATCTGTCTGCAGAAATTGCTGCTCCCGGCGAGGCACAGCTGGCGCCTGTGGGCTCGTCAAAGCTAGAGCGCTTTAGAGCATTCTTGGTTTGCTTTGTGAATGGAAATCCTACTCAAAAAGGGGTTCAGGAGAGACCTAGTTCTATTTTCAGGACTTTTCTTCCCCATTTCCTTCGCCTTACCTCCCAATTTTCTGGTATGGCAGCGGGAGCTTCCGGACAGGTGAGTCCTATCTGGTTGTCATTTTTTCCTCTCCCTCCCTTGCAGTTCTGTTGCACCCCCTTACTGTTTTGCCTCAATGTGGCAGCATCAGATCAGGCGCAATTCCCACAATGTGTCTCCAGTGTTGTCCCCTGTAGTGCTATGGGTCCGTGAGGGACGTCGTATCTCATAGTAGGGCCGGCCACATGGTCCTCTCTGTGGACTGGCTACTCTGAGCGGAAACATCATTCTCATGGTCTGGTGGGCCAGGATTTGCTCCCCTCTCTCTTCCTTCCCCTTCATGTGCTCCCATGTGTGCCAATCAGATATGTCCCTCTCCCGGAGCTGCAGATTCATCCTGTCCTCTGCAATAAATTCTTCTCAGGGGAGGGGCAGGTGTCCCTGTAGTTTGGATTGGGGCTGGCCCCGGATCAGTATTTCATGCACCCCTTTCCCTTAAACAACAACAACAACAACAACACAGTACTATAGTATATTATTTCTGTCCTTAGCTAGCAAGTCTAATATTTCCATGTAGTCTATTTTATAGTTCTTCTTGTTGTTTAAAGTTATTATAAGAAATTCACGTGGTAGCCTCTGCAGGTGTTTAACCTCACAATCATTATGTAAGACGGGTCCATCACAGCAAAACGATGTAGGTTACATTGATAATGGAAGGCAATGCAGTGATGGTTAGCTTTACCGATTAAGTCATTTAACTTGCAGTTGTTATAAAAAGGACAGAAGTGTTGAAGGCAGGAAGACCAAGTCCACTCTAGCAAATGGACATTCTTCTGCAGAACAAAACCTATTCTCAGGACGTGTAGCCCTCCAGCCATCTGGGAGCTACCTAGGGTGCTCAGCAGAATGACTCAGCCCTCAAGACTGTCACGAGAGAAAAGGAGAGGCACTCAAGAGGGAGAAGACCCTTCTGAGCTTCTCTTCTGCCAGCTTTTATTTGCATGCCAAAGAAGAAAGTTCACAAAAGTTCAAATGCAAGGATAATATTAGGGTACAGTGGCTTTAGGAACAGGATGTTTCATAATTCATAACTCTCATGTAATTAACAGTCATTCTCCTATGCAAGTATATTTTGACCTCATGGAATTCATTTTGTCTCCAGCAAGGAATCTCCTTATCACTCAGAGTTTGCAACAAGTTCCTGGAACCTGCAAACACTCACGGTTCCCTCAGTGTTTGCATCCAAGCAGGGAGCACAGAACAACGCTGGCCTACATCTTCCCTCCTTGATTATTTTAATCAGGTGGAAGTATTGTCTCTGAGAAGGCATACACAGCGATTATCTCTTGCAGCCCACGGAGTTGGGCAGTAAGGCTTCTTAAACTTCTAAGAATTAAGACAATGAGGGAGCCCCCCACCCAAATATTAAAATAACCACAATTTCCCCCATTTGTAAATGAATTTATGAAGCCAAGTACTTGGATTTAACCATTGAAAACTATCTTGTGAAATTTTAGGGATGGAAATTTGAGTTTCTTGCTGAATAGTAACAAGTTATTACTGTTACTGAGGGCAGCTTCCAACTGGTTAATTGGGAGCTGAGGTTAGTAGGAAAAGCTCCAACTATTTTTTTCCCCCTAATTAACAATCCCATTTTAAGGTCTGTCTTAAAAGATTGCCCTTCATGTTGGTCTAGGTTTTTTCCCCCCTTTTTTCCCCCAGTTTTCTCCAGGTTACTTCTAGTGCTTGTTGAGTTCAAGGTAAGGGGTCTAAGAGACCCCCACTTTTTAAGGTAATTTCTAATTGTCCAGTGCATTCATTTACCATAGGCCCAATTCTCAAAAGTCCTTTGTTCATTACTTATTTCACAGGGTCCTTTGATCTTTCCCTTAACAGGCAATGCAGAAGTCCTGTTCTATCCCTGTTGTCCTTCTCTTGAAGAGAGCAAGAGTATGAACTCTTCTGGGAAAATGGAGGAAGACTGATCTGACTGCTTCAGGCTGGTAGGGGGCATCATTGCCCATGATTCCACTCTGTTCTTCACCAGATTCTTTTATTCTTTTAGCTGCAAGGGAAAACGAGCCAAATGGAATCTTCAAGGAAGGCAGTTGCAGCCTGAGAGATGCTTCATAAAGGAATTGGCTCATATTTACTCATAATTATCATCTTTATATGGAACCACTGAAGCCTGGAAGACACAAACTTAACTAGTGCTAAATAGGAACAAGTTAAAAATTAATAAGCTTCAATTCAGCTTAAAGAGCAGAGACAGATCTATTACAAATGCTTTTGTTTAGATGCCAATGATCTGAGAAAGTTGCATGAAAGACTTTATGAGCCCCTATAACAGCTCATCTCAAGTTGCCAAGGATGGAAGAGAGAAGCGCGTGAGGATGACGCGGGCTGAGGTTACTTTTGCTGTGGGAGCAGGGTTGAGCTGCCCCTGAAGTGCTTGAAGGTCTTGGTTTTATTCTCTCTGCTAACTGCATTCACTAGAATTCAGATGTCATCTTAAGATCCTGATGGAATGGCTTCACTCTGTTTCTGAGAGAATAACCTTGAAGGCTTTTTATGAGTCAACTGAAATATATGGTTAATTTACTTTCCTCCAATCCCTTTGGTCATTTCTAAAAAAAGTCAGGTTGTGGCAGTTAGTGAGGATCAAATTCTTACAGACTTTCTTATTTCTTACACTGTAATCCTTCTATTGTAATGACCTCATTTACGTCTCCGTTGTCACTAACTTCTTTCCAAACAATTTATTGTGCACCTTCACGTTTGTTTGGGTTTGTTTTTTTTGGTCATCATTCACACTCTGGCACAACCTGACACTTTAATTCAAGAGAGAACTACTATTCAACTCCTTTCTGAATATCAGCAACTCACGCTGATCTTCTGCTGATTTACTGTGTCCATCTGAACTACATTCTTTTGCTACAATGTACTCCTTCTTTCATAATGAACTTATTCACTTCTTGTTTCTCATCAACTTTGCTTTAAACAACTTACGCTGTATCTTCCAGTCTCTCTCTTCACATTCTGGTACAACCAGCCACTTTATTTTAAGATAAAACTGTTATTCAACTTGCTTTTGGAATATCTGAAACTTTCTCTGATCTTCTGTGACTTACTGTGACCATCTACATTATTTTCTTTTGCTAACTTTAACATTACAAACTAAGCAATCGCAGAATATGAAAATTCTGTCACTTTTAACTGGGTATCAACAAAAGTTAAGCTGTCTATAGAGGGAATTCATTCTTATCTTTCTGGCTCAAGCACCAAGTTCCAAGGATAAAGCAGCCTCTTGTGAGGGAGGGAGGCAGCTACCTCCTCCAGCTACAGAAGTTAAATAAAGTCAGCTTTTCTGCTCAAAAAACTTGTTTGCTTTTTAAAGAGGATTTTAAAAAACCTTTTACTGGGGGCTCATACAACTCTTATCACAATCCATACATAGATCCATTGTGTCAAGCTAAAGAGGATTTTTTTGGTTTTTTTTTCGTTAAAAAAATAATTTTACTGGGGGTTCATATAGCTCTTATCACAATCCATCCATCATGTCAAGCACATTTGTACATATGTTGTCATCATCGTATTAAAAACATTTTCTTTCTACTTGAGCCCTTGGTATCAGCTCATTTTTCCCCTCGCCCATGAACCCTTGATAATTTATAATTTCCCCCCCCATCTTACACTGACCGATGTCTCCCTTCATACACTTTTCTGTTTACTGTCCCCTTGGGATGGGGTTATAAGTAGATCATTGCGATCAGTTCCTTCCCCCCACCATCCCCTTCCTCTCCTGGTATTGCTACTCTCATTACTCGTCCTGAGGAGTTTATTTTCCCCCCATTTTTTTGTTTTTTTTTAGCTCTTCATCCACACATCATACAATTCAATAATTCAATCATATCAAGAAGAGTTGTACAATTACCACCACACTCAATTCTAGAACATTGTCTTCTTCCTTTTATTCATTGTTACTCATGTAATTCTTTTTTTCTAATTGTGGCAAAAATATACACAAGAAAACATTACTTGATTGCACAACTTCTACATGTATAATTCAGTGCCATTGATTATACTCTTCATGTTGTTCTACCATTATTGATATCTTTTTCCAAATGATTCTACCATCATTAACATAAACTCAATGCCCCCTAAAAATCAACTCTTTCTCCTTCACCCATGGTAACCATTGGTCAAGTTTGGTTTCTTCTTTTTAAAGCAGTCTTCTTAATATAGTAGTTACCTATACATATCCATGTTTAAATGAGTTGTGTATGCATCACCACAATCAATTCTAGTGTTCCCTGCCCCCTCCAGCATTCATTGGTTCCTATCCAAATCCTCTCACCCTCCCCATCCCCACCCTCTCCACATCCCTGATAAGCCAGTTGTTGTCTCTATGCATCCTCTTTTGTGCTTCACAAACTGGGAAACCCAACAGAAACAATGTAAAATAAAACAACAAGAATAAAATAATATAAAGAAAAAAATACAATTGAAGAATAAGAAAGAAAAGATCATTATCCATATTTAAAAAGCCAGAGAAGAAATTTCTGTCGTGGAACAAGCAAGAAATACTTGATCCTTGATAAAATTCAGGTTGGGTCAAGAGAGAGGTCCACTGACCAGGCATCATATTATAGCGTGGTTCAGTCCGCCACAATCAAGTTTACAATAGTCTCTGATAGTGAAGCTGTTCACGTCTCTTGCCTGTGACCAGAGGGGATCTGCCAAAGGCTTCATCTGACTAGAGAGTCTGCAAATGGATTTTGGGCTCCCACTGTCCTCCACAGGCTTCTACAAATTGGGTGTTCACAATTTTAGCTCTGATACTTTTCCCTTCATCATACTGAGTTTTGTTATTGTCGTCTTTGGATCACACAGGCTGGTGTGCTTCTTCCACGTGGACTTAGTTGATGCCTCACTTAGGTGGCTGCTTGTTTGAATACAAGCCTTTAAGATCGCAGACACTGTTCTGGTTGCTAGTTTGGTACTGTCTTTTTCTTCACCACATTTTGCTGTAGCATCTTTATCTTCAGTTATCATTTCATGAAGGTGAGTCTGGAGCAGGGCTGTGTTATAAGAATTAACTGTTTGTGTTACGTGGGAGCCCAGAATTCATCTGCTTGTCTATGGCTTATGACTCACTCTGGTTTATTTTGGTAGTCATATTCTGACAAAACAAAACCCCACAAAAACAACAACACAAGCAAGCAAACAAACAAACAATAAAAACACAGAAAAACAAGAAACAAAAAAGAAAAACATTGTCAATCATCTCCCTGGGGTATAAGGTGATTGCACTGACAACATCAATAATTTTTTTTCATCAATATTTTTCCAATGACATAGAAATTAAGATACTATTGATATAAGTAGTTTATGCTAGAACAGTCCAACTATGAGCTATAATCCATGAGATGTTGCTTTGTACAGATTGATTTCTTAGTTGATTGAGATCTGTTTACACTAAGCATGGGGATTAACGGTAGGGGAAAATTTCTTTAATCAATTCTTACCAATGAAGATCCTTGCCTATCAGATTAAAACCTGCCATATTAATGCAAGGGAATCATTGAAGTATTAAATATATGGTGGTTCTAGGTTCACTTTCATTGTGATTGACCCAAGCCATGATATTTTCAGTTGCTTGATATGCATGTGAAAGTTGGACATTGAATTAGGAAAATCAAAGAAGCATCAATAAATTTGACTGTGGTTCTGGAGAAGAATATTGAAAGTGGACTTCTGTTTTGGAAGAAGTATGGCCAGGCTGCTCCTTAGAAGCAAGGATGGCAAGGATTCTTCTTACATACTTTGGACATTTTCACCTTCATCCTCATTATGGGCAGGAGGAAAGTAAAAGGAAGTAGAGGAAAGAACAAGAAGGTAACAACTATAGAAAGAGGTATAAATAGAGACATGTACATATGTAAACATGTCAATATATAAAGATAAGGGTATTAGGATATATATATATATATATATATACATATATACACACACACACACACTAAAGTAGCAGATGGATTTTGGGCCTCTTCCCTCAACACAACCACACTTTGTTTTAATAACGTGGCAATGTGTGCCTTCCTGACACAATCAACACGATCTCTGAAGACAAAATGTGGGCCTGTGTTAGACAGGCTTCTCTAGAGAAACAAAACCACAATGCTAATAATTACATATATATATATATATATCGATAACATAATAAATAAACAGTTAATTTAATTATAAAGCAGTACGAATGGCTCAGTGCAACTCACTCCCGTGAGACAGTTGTGAGAAACTGGCAGTTCTTCAAGTCTTGAGGGCCGCCAGGTAGTCCTCTGAAGAACAATTCAGGCTATCCAGGCACAGGCAGCAAACAGCAAGGCAGGTCACCAACAGTCAGCCAGATGACAGGGTCTGACAGTCCCCAGCTCCAGAGATGTAAATTCCAATGGTGGGGCTAAGCAGGTCTTGAAGGAACCTCAAGTTACAGCAACACAGTCCATGGGGTAGGTGTCCCACAGGTAGTGTAGCTTGCAAATGGAGGCACAGAGCAAGCAACGCAGCCACACACTGGTCCGATAATCAAAGAGCAAAAGACAAAAAAAGGCAAGGCTCGCCGAGCCATTTATCTCTCTGCCTTCCAATTAACCCCACATGTGTTTATCAGCCAGGTTAGCACAATAAACTAACTACCTCAGTGCATAAACAAACATGGTGGAGAAGGCTGATGGCTATTAAAACATATAGTGTCTGGGGTTTTAAAGGCTTGCACTTAAACAAGTGACCATCTAGCAGGAAAGAAGCAAAGTTCACATGGAAAAAGCCCATCAGTCTGTGCGATCATGAGGTATGGATGAGATCAGGTATTATAAGATCAAAAACAAACAGTCATATGTTTTGGAGGAGAGGGATCAGAGTGGAAATCCAAAGCCCATCTGTTGATAACTGGAAACTCCTTCACAGAAGGGACACAGAGAAGGGATGGCTCATCCAGGGTGCAGTGTAGCACCAACGAAACACACAGCATTCCTGAAGTTCTTTACTGCTTCATCCCCCCCCCCCACTATCATGGCCCTTTTTGACCTCACAAATTTGATTAGACCGGGCATATGCATATTGGTACAGATAAGAGCTTTCAACACTCAGAATCCAGGAGAGATAAACCCCTCAGAAGCAGTAATGGGCATAAAGATTCTGCAAGCGTAGGGGAAGGGAAGGGGTGGGGCAGGAGGGGGAACATACAGCAATAATGGATGTATAACCACCCTTTAGGAGGATGAATAACGAAACTGTGGCTGAAGGGATACATCCGACGGTGTAAGATATGGAAAAAATAGTAACATAATTTATTAAGGATTCACAAGGATGGTAGGGTGGGAGGCGGAGGGAATAAAGAGGAGCTGATATCAAGGAACTCCAGTAGGAAGAAAATGTTTTGAAAATGACGATGGCAGCATCTATAAAAGTTTGCTTATATAATTGAGTTATGGATTGCTATAATATCTATAAGAGCCCCCAATAAAATGATCAATTAAAAAAAAGATATAAGAAACCCTGTGGAGCAGTTCTACTCTGTCCTCTCCGGTCCCTATGAATAAGGATCTTCTCCACAGCAGTGAATTTTGTGTTTCATGGAATGTGAAATAAAAACTCAAGACATTCCTTAACTTACTTTCTTTTCACCAAACGGTGTCAGGCAGAGAGGTCTGCTGTAACTACTATAGTTATGCTGTTATGAAAACTCAAATGCTCTTTCTTCAGTTTGCCCACTTGATGGCACTGCACTAGCATAGAATGTAGGCTAGTTCTTGCTATGTGCTGTATGCTTTCATAATCTTAAAGTTGTAATTTCTGAAGGCTTTTTTTTGTTTTTTTGTTTAAGAAACCTGGTTAAGTGCTTGGCTGCTTTGAACCAAAAGGTCAGTGGTTCAAATCTACTAACTACCGGACAGGAGATAGACGTACCTGTCTGTTTCTATAAAGATTTAAACTCTCTCCAGATCTTTCATGTCCCTTTGCCTCTTACGGAGTCCTGGTGGGTAGTGGCTACTTGTTGGGCTGATCATCACAAGGTCAGCAAACTCCCAGTTGCTTCAATGGAGAAAGACAAGGCTTTCTAGTCCCATTAAAAATTAGCCTTGGAAACCCACAGGGATAGTGCTATAGCGTCATATGAGTTGGCGTTGCCACAATGACCCTGAGTTTAAGTTTCTGCCTATTACATCTCTAAATTATGAGCTATAAGGAAATATGTATTACTGGCTATGCAATATTAGGTCAGGCTTGCTATAGATGCATCAACTATAACTTGTAAATGGAATACTTTGTGGGAATGATGGGCAGTAACTTCTTAGGTGCTTGCAGCCTGAACGCAAGCAGGCTGGGATTCTGCAGCATAGAGCGGTGCTGCTTTCCTGCCCAGCGAAGCGTCGGGGCTTAGATCTTAAACCAGAATAAGACTTGTTTGCCAGTGGCTTCTCACTCTAAGCAAAGGAAAGTAATTTTTGACTGGTCAAAAGCATTGGGAAGAGATGAAATTTGAGGGAATACTGTTCCTTTTGGAGGCATTTCCTGAAAATGGAATACAGATGTTTCATCTGGTGACTTTTACAAAAGAAGTTGTACTATATATCCTCCGAGTGAAATGAGTTTGCTTTAAGTGTATCAGAATTTGCAACTGCAAAATTGAAAGTAAACCTGTTAGTGTTACAGGGAAACCCCTGCTGATTGTAGGAAGAGAGTGCAAGAATCTCTCTGGTCTGGGTTTAACCTTAGAAGACCATTATTGTAATTCCTAATGTAGTAAGATTGACATTTTCAAACAAGTTCTGTTGGGCTTCTTTCTGTGTGAAGATGATTGGGGTCCTGTTTCCCTGTCAGTGTCCCTTGCACACAGGAACTCTGGTGACATGGTAGGGACACGTGGGGTTGCCAGCTGCAAGCACAGCAGTTGGAAGCCAACAGCCAGTCAGAAGGAGAAGAGGGAGGCTTTCTACTCCCATGAAAGGCCTCGGACACAGAAACTCGCAGGGGCAGCTCTACCCTGTCCCCAAGGGCTGCTACAAGTCAGCATTGCTTGGATGGCAGTGAATCGTTGTTGTTTGTCCCTTATACATGTCAGGCTCTGTTTCATCAGACAGGCAGAACACGTAGGGGTATGGGACAGTACCTTACATTGCATCTGATCCTTTACAGCTGAAAACTCAATGGCTTAGAAAAATAGACCTCTTTATACTTTTAAAAATTTCTTTTGATGAGTTGGCTGTCTCCTATGGAAGTAAGTAGAAAAGTATTGTTATTATGGTTCCAGTCCATGCACACCGGAGTTTATTCTAAAATGTAGGTTTAAATATTACTCTAAGTTAAGTGGATGCTGCAGACAAGTTCTCTCATGACCAAGTATACGCATCTTGTTCTTATTAGAATGCCTGATAGAAAGTCCATTCAGTGACTTCTGTGGGAATCTGCTGACTTTCTTTAATTCAAGGAAGAGATTTCTTTAAATCTGCTGACTTTTTTTAATCCAAGGTAGAAGGCTATGGAGACTGTTATGGGTCTCAAAGGGGTCATCTTGATGGATCCTCTCCAATGACACAGAATGACTATGATGACAATATGGAAAACTACATTAGCTAGGAAGGTTGTGCCAAGGATTTTTTTCCCCCTTCTGATCACAACACTGAACCTATTGGTTCTTGCAGGATAGCAAGGGCTGTTTAATGATAATTTTATTGGGAAATTTACCTCATCCACCCTACAGCTCTGCTTGCACCCCTCAGACTTTCTGATAATCCAAGCACATTGAAAAGCAACGTGATTTGAGTCCCTTGAGGATGCCCAAACTACTGTTTAAATGTAGTATAAGTCAATGAGTTTAGAGTCCCCCTGGGAAGAGTGCATGGAGAACTCAGAAAGAAAGGGGTCACTAAATGAGGTGCATTGGTGAGTTGGGTATAGAAGGTCAAATGTAGAAGTCTGACCTGAGCAGTTAAAACTTGCCAGCAGAATCTAGCTCAGAAGCAACAAAGTCCACACAGAAGCAGCACACCAACATGTGTGATCGTGAAGGGCAGAGGAGACCAGGTCGCAAACAACAAGGGGGGGGCGGGAATCACATCACCGTGAATGAGGGGGAGTGCGTGATGGGGATCCAATGCCCATCTATAGACAGCTGGACATCCCTTGCAGAGGGGTAGCGGGGAGGAGATGAGTCACTCAGGGTTCAGTGTAATGAAACGCAAAACCTTCCTCTAGTTCTTTTTTTTAAAATCTTTTTATTGGGGCTCATAAGGCTCTTATCACAATCTGTACATACATCAATTGAGTAAAGCACCCTTATACATTCGTTGCACTCGTCACTCTCATAATTCACCTTCCACTTGGGTTCCTGGAATCAGCTCGGTTTCCCTTTTTTCCCCCCATCCCCCTCCCCCCCCCATCCCACCCCTGGTCCCTTGATAGTTTATAAATAATTATTATATCTTATCTTACACTCCCCGGCGTCTCCCCTCACCCGCCTCCCCCTTGCCAATCTCCCAGAGAGGAGGTTACACATAGATCTCCGAGATTGGTTCTCCCTTTCTACATGCCCTTCCCACCGCTGGTGTTGAGGGGTTCATCTGTCCTAGATTCCCTGTGCCTCCAGATCCCCACTGCACCGCTGTACATCCTCTGGTATAACCAGGTCCACAAGGCAAGGTAGGATTGGGGTCATGATGATTGGGAGGGGAGGAAGCGTTCAGTAACTAGAGGAAGGTTTTGAGTTTCATTGTTGCTACACTGAACCCTGAGTGGCCCATCTCCTCTTCACTACCCCTCTGGAAGGGGTGTCCAGCTGTCTACAGGTGGGCATTGGGTCCCCATCATGCACTCCCCCTCTTTCATGGTGATGTGATTCTCACCACCACCCCACCTTTGATGTTGGAGACCTGGTCTCCTCTGTCCTTCATGGTCACCTATGTTGGTGTGCTGCTTCCGTGTGGGCTCGGATGCTTCTGGGCTAGATGGCCGCTTGTTTGCTTTCAAGCCTTTAAGTCCCCAGACGCTATATCTCTCAGTAGCCGGGCACCATCCGCCTTCTTCACCACACTTGCTTATGCACACTTTCGTCTTCAGCCATTATGTGAGGAAGGTGATCACACAATGATTGTTTTTGTTCCTTTGTATCTGCTACATGGTCCATTCAACACCTTGTATTTGCTTAGGCCGTGTGCTTCTTCTCTGTGGGCTATGTTGCTTCTGAGCTAGATGGCTGCTTATTTGCCTTCAAGCCTTTAAGACCCCAGATGCTATATCTTTTTTTGATAGCCGGGCACCATCAGCTTTCTTCACCACATTTGCTTACACACACAGCTGTCTTCAGTGATCATGTTGGGATGATGGGCATCCTGCAATGGCTGCTTAGCAGGGCGAGGTGCTATTGTATTGGGGGACCTTCCTGTAGTTCTTGAACGCTTCCTCCCCTCCCAATTATCATGACCCCAATTCTACCTTGTGAATCTGGTTAGACCAGAGGATGTACAGCGGTGCAGTAGGGATCAGGAAACACAGGAAATCTAGGATGGATGAACCCCTCAGGACCAGCGGTGGGAGTGGCAACACCAGGAGGGAAGTGGGTGTAGAAAGGGAGAACCGATCTTGGGGATCTATGTGTAGCCTCCTCTCTGGGAGATGGGCAATGGGAAGGTGGGTGAGGGGAGACGCCGGGCAGTGTAAGAGAAGATAAAATAATTATTTATAAACTATTAAGGGTTCAGGGAAAGGGGGGAGCAGGGAGGGAGAGGGAGGGAAAAAAGGAAACGAGCTGATTCCAGGAACCCAAGTGGAAGGCAAATTTTGGGAATGACGAGGGCAACGAATGTATAAGAGTGCTTTACTCAATTGATGTATGTATGGATTGCGATAAGAGTTGTATGAGCCCCAGTAAAAAGATTTATTAAATAAATAAATAAACAAGCAACAAACAAATAAATAAATAAAACAAAACTTGCCAGCAGATTCCTCCTAGGATGCATGCTGGACCTCATTTGGTTTCCAAAAATCTGTATTTGGAGGTTGTATTGTTTTATTTGATTTTTGATTGTTTGGTGTTGATTAGGGGTCACTGGGGTCACCCTCTTGAAGTTGTGGTATATGTTTTTTCATTTTGGGTGTGTGTGAAAACCAGGGCTGATGAACCTATATGACTCTATAGTCAGCAAGTGAAATTAAGGGGGTTTTTTGGGGGGGAAGGGAACACAGAGGTAGTGGCAGGGGTGAAGGGGTGATGACATCCAGGGATCCATATAGGGAAATAATGTTTGGAAACTGATAGTGGTAGCAAATGTACAATTCTGCTGGATTGAACGATGGGATGATTTCGTATATATATTAATCACAATTAATTTAAAAAATGGAACAGCATGTCAAGTAGAAGAAACCAAAGTGAATTAGTAGGAATAATGTGTAGTCCCCAGCTTACCTTTTCCTTTTCAAACTGGTTAGATGTTTTTGTTATCAACAAGTTTAGAAATACAACATAATGAAATGGTATTGTAAGATCTTCATATGATGTGCTTTGTGGATGAACAGAATAAAGTCCCCATTGTTTTGAATGCCAAAAAGAAAGAAAGAAGAGTGCAGACCTTGGTGAAGGATATGTTGAGAAACAATAGCTTCACATTTTCACATTTGTGTTTAATAAAGGTTTCTATGATTTGGTAGCAATATATTTTACGTACTGTGTTAGGCTGGGCTGTCTAGAACACAAACCAGAGGCATTCATCTATGTACAAGAAAGAACTTTATATTAAGAGGGAACTTTGCATCAAGAAGGTGCTTCTGCCTAGCCCAACTCATGTCCATAGGTCTGATCCTAGCTAGCATCCAGACTCACTTAGCTGCAAGCCCGTGATGCATAAAAGTGAAGTGGGAAGCAGGGAGATCACAGATGGGTGAGTGCAGAGTCACATGGATTCCAGGTTGGTGGAAATATGGGAGGGCACTGACAGCTCTCAGGTTCAGGTGGCCAACATGAGGTTACTTTATTAAAATGTGTTTGATTTTGCGTATTGGATTTTTACGTGCTTATAATTCTTATTTTTCACTGGGGACACAGAGTCCCAGTGAAGCTCTAGGGAGGAGGAAGGTGAAGTGGCAGAGAGGAATGTCTCTGTTTGATCTTGCTCTTATTTAAAGGGCAACCCCCCCCCCCCTGAAGGGAGGTGTCACCAAGCTGTCATTTGATTGACAGACTGGAGTGCACCCCTAGTAGGGAGTGTCCAGTTGACCTAATCTCTAACTATCACACTTACCCTGGCATCTCCATAAATGAAGATGGTCATCAAATCTTGAAGGTAGATTCAGGACCAGGGATGTGAGGGGAGATACTGGGAGAGTAGAGGGTGAGTGGGTTGGAAAGAGGGAACCGATTACAAGGATCAACATGTGACCTCCTCCCTGGGGGACGGACAACAAAAAAGATGGTGAAGGGAGAGGAGGGACAGGGAAATATATGACAAAATAATAATTTATAAATTATCAAGGGCTCATGAGGGAGGGGGAACAGGGAGGGAGGTGAAAAATGAGGACCTGATGCCAAGGGCTTAAGTGGAAATCATATGTTTTGAGAATGATGAGGGCAATGAATGTACAGATGTGCTTTACACAATTGATGTATGTATGGATTGTGATAAGAGTTGAATGAGCCCCTAATAAAACGTTTAAAAAGTAAATAAAATAAAATTTGTTCTAGCTTTAAAAAAAATCTTGAAGGTAGAATATTTGATATAAATGGAAACAAAACCATTTAAGCTCAGCATGAGCTTAAATCTAAATACTTAAAAAAATTCGTGAAGCCCCACTTTTTGTTTCCTTACCACTTCCTTCCTCCTTTGTCTCTTATTCTTCAGATAGCACTTATTTCTCCTTGAGAATTGAAAAAAATAAGAAGCACACTGTTAACATTTTTATATTATCAAGCAAGTCTTAAATCCACAAGCTCCCCTTTGGGGAAAAAGTAATGGCAAGCAGCCCTCTTCCATAAAGATTTGTAGCCTTGGGAACCTCTTACATGTCCTGAAGGGGAGCGATAAGTCAGAATCATCTCAGCAGAAGCGGATTTGGTATCTATTTATTCCATTGTTCCTCCATTTGACTTTAAGTGTAAGCTTAAGTTGTGTTGGGTAATGATTATAAAATGTTTAGTTTAGCTACATGTTGGTGCATCTATTAAGAAACAAATTTAATGTGGCCATCTATGTTTCTGAACTTCATTCAAAATTGTTTTCATTTAGTCAACATTGCCAAACATTGCCAAGCTTATGTTTGATGTTTATAAAGACATGATATAAATGAAATGACAGAAAATGAATTAAATATTAACTATTAAGATTAGTTACTTAGCAAGATTAAGATGAGCAAGACAGTTTTCTATTTGTTTACTCATGCATATCTTAGCTGTTGCTTCAAACTCAATTTGATGTAGCTACATTTAATTGTGAAAAAATATTTTAGACGACCAGTCTAAGTGTGACCTAGTTAGATAATAACAACTCTTCTGTACGACTCATCCATTTGTACAGATAGAGTCATGACATATGGGATTGATCTACTTTAGTTCAACTAATATTTACTGGATACATTTCTCCCATCCAAGTATGAACCAGGCCCGACCCTACGTAGCTTCTGAGCTCAGACGTGATCAGTGCATTCAGGGGGATGTAGCAGTAGACAGGGTACACTTTCTATGTGCCGGGCACTGAGTTAAGTTTAGAAATATGGATGAATAATATATAGCCTCAGTTGATAGGAGCTTAGAGGCAGAACTGGTAAATGGATTGACAATGTGATTAAGTGCTGCTACATTGAGGTTGCTAGGGGAACACAGAGGTGGAACTGCGGCAGTCATATGACCATGAAAGGGCAAGAGTTGGATAAACTCTACGGCGCTGAAGATGGCAAACTAGAAATATAAAGCGTTATCGAGTCCTTGTTGACATTATGATTTGTTATTAGCTAGTGTCAAGTCTACTGACACCATGGCAGCCTTGTATAACAACAGTACAACAGAACAAAATGTTGTCCCATCCCACACCATATTCATAATTACCAGCTATCTTTATGGCTATTGTGCTAATCTCTGTCACTGAGGAGCTTGTTCACCTCTGTTGACCCAAGGGTGAATAAACTTGACCAAACATATTTTTGTGATGACATGTTCACAACAAATGAGTTAAATAGTGCTTTGTTGTGATTCATAAAGTTTTCATTGACTAATTTTCAGAAATTAGTGTCTTTGTACTCTCTTAGTCCACTGAAACCTGTCCATCACGGGTGACTTTGCTGGTATTTGAAATATCCGCAGCAAAATTTTCAGTATCGTCACAACCCCAATCCATCACAATATGACAGAATAACAGATGGCTGCCACCATGCTGACAGCATAATGTTGCTGAATTACTAGAAATATTTATCTCTGAACTTTCGTTATTTGAGATAATAAACCTTTATGTTTAAGCTACTTTTAATCATGACATGCCGTCAGAAGTATCCAAGTTGGTGCAGAAGGCTTCACGATGAAGTGCAGTTGGGATCTGACCTTAAAAGATCCAGGATATTTATATTTGGAAGTAGGATAGGTGGACACCAGTGGGGAAGGACATTCTAAGCAGAGAGAGAAACTTGGCAACATAAAACAATGTGAAGTATTTGAAGAAGTAAAAGCAGCCTGGTCTGGCTTGCTACTGCAGGAATTCAGTTTCTTACATGAATAGATTGTTCATTGCATATTATTCACTCACTGCCATCAAGTATATTTCTCATTCAAAGAGACCCTGTCGGCCAGGGTAGAACTGCTACCTGTGGGTTTCTAAGACTGCAAATCTTCACGGGAGTAGCAAACCTCATCTTCCTCCCTTGGAGCTGCTGGGTGTTTTGTAATTGCTGAACTTGTGCTTCCCAACCCACTGTGCAACGGTGGCACATAAATGTGTCAACTCACTGCTTGTTGCCTGATAACTTTTGGAATGTTTCCTTTAAGTTAAATTCAATGTAAGAAATGTCTATTGATTACTTCATACATACTCTCGATTTTATAGGCACAGGTAGTAGAATATGAATATTGCCTGTTAATACCTATCTCGAACACCATCTACAGTGATAAAACTACATTTCTTAGAATCCCTTCAGTGGGTTGTGAATTAGTCTACCAATCCGATACAATCACTCCGAATTCTAACTTGAAAAGGAGGCACAGTGAGGTGAAGAGAGAATGCTAGGCTTACATGGTGTGTGTGTGTGTGTGTGTGTGTGTGTGTGTGTGTGTCTTTAGACTAAAAGAGATGCAGCAGTTAACCGTGGTGGCCCAGTTTAGGGGTATTGAGAAGCTAATGCTGGTGTATTTCTTCAGCCTTCCTTACAATTTTGAGAGCCTTATTCAATTCACTCAGTGTGGTGTATTGGTTATATATTGGGTTGAAATCCAAATGGTCAGCAGTTCGAGTCCACTAGTAGCGCCATGGGAGAAATACTGGACTTTATACTCTCATACAGAGTTACAGTATCACAAAGCCACAGGGGATTGCTGTGAATTAGCATTGACTCACTGGCAACGAGAGACACTAAGGTGGTGTCAATACCTGTATTTAAGACGTCAACCTGATGCCACATGTGAGATTCAGTGATGAGTCACACGGATCCTAAAATCTAATTGACTAGACAGAATCATTCTGCTGTGGGAGTGCAATTTGTATAGTAACGAATACTTTTCAAGGTGCTATTAAAGCACCTCACTTCTGCAAGGTCTACATGGTTTCTGTAATATTTTGAGGGCTTTTATTATAAGTTCTTTTGTCTTATGATAAAATTACAGCTTCAGACAGAAATCAAGTAGTGACATCTGAGATGAGAATTCATGTCTTATAATGCCTGATCCAGAGCTCGTTCTTTTAAATGGCTATTTGCAGAATGGGCTGTTCCGCAGGGACCCGATAGGAATATGCTTTGCATTCCTGAAACATAGTCATATGACCGGGCTTTAATAACTGAGCTGTTAGAGCCAGGGACCCGCAGGTGAAAGGTTTGTGGCCCATTATTCATCCCTTGAAATCATTCAAGTCTCCCTCTAATAATATGTTTAATGGAAACCCATCAACTAAATGATTAGTATGTCGACCCTTAATATCACTTCCTTCACGGCCTTCCTGGAGAGCATTATGCAGCTTCATAAGTGAAATGGAAACACATTGACAGAGAAAAATTCAGTTACTCCAGAAGTTCAAATAAATTCTAATGTACGTTTGGACATTGAAAATGTGATAATAATATTGTTCACCGCACTAGTGAAAATTTTCAGGAAAAAAGAAGCTCAGTCTCTCATATTGTGTTTTGCTCTCTCAACAAGAGATATTAAATGCTTTTCCTACAATTGTTAGAAGTGTGAAAAGTAGCCGTAATCATTGTCAGTGACCAGGAAAGGACATGAGCTTCCTTTGTGTTAGGTCGTCTAAAGCAACAAATCCAGTAACACATATATGTAGAAGAAAGGGCATCACGTCGACAAGCAATCTTGTATCAAATGAAGACAACATATATGTAGAAGAAAGGGCATCACGTCGACAAGCAATCTTGTATCAAATGAAGACACGTCGGTCCAGCGTAACTCAAGGCCACCAAGTCAATGCAAGTAAGGGCCTTCTTCACGTAGCTGCGGGCTGGGGAGGCAGAAAAGCACAGCAGGAAGCACGGACCAAGGAGCACAGAGTCATGTGGATGCAAGGTGGAAACATGGCCGGCTCACAGCTCTCAGGGTTGGGTGGCCCATGTCACATGGGGTCAGCCCTTGAGTCAAGCAGAATTCTAGAAGGCAGGAAGGGCTAAGGACTGAGAGGCAGTTCCAAGACTCCCTGAGCCATACAAAAGGCCACCCTGACACGGAAGTGTCGTCAAGCTATCAGTAGTTTGACAGGTGTGGCTCCACCCCTCATATTCATACTCACTTACAGAGTCACCACTGACTTATTGGGACCCTCTGTGGTTCCCAAGACGGTCACTGTTATGGGAGCAGTGAGCCCAGTCTTTCTCGGCGGAGCTGCTGGTGGGTTCAAATTGCTGACCACGTGGATCGCAGCCCAATGCACAACCAGTGGCTACGGATACAAAACCATCCAAATAAGATTGTGAGGGAGAGGATAGAAATAGCTCGTTGACACTCACCATGTGTCTGACAGTTTTAAAACATTTATTTTAAAAAAATTTTTGAATCTTTTTATTGAGTGCTCTTACAGATATTGTAACATTCCATTGTTCAATCACATCAAGGACACTGTTTTAAGCATCCATTTTCTGATCTAATTTTCACAGTTGCTTCTGAGAGAGTTACTATTGTTAGCATGAATACTTTACCTATGAGGGATATAGGATTCAAGCAGTTTAATAACTTGACCAAGGTCAGAAAAGTAAGTAAAAGGGACTCCAGAAATAGGAAGTCTCCAAGTCTGGACGCTTGATTACAAAACTAGCTAATATATTGAACCTACAGGTAAATTCTACCTGTCAGTGTGCTATAATGTGGTCCCATGAATGTTGCTCTGATATTGGAAACTCTGCCTCTGGTATTTCAAATGTCAGCAAGGTCACCTACGGGGAATCGCTTTCAGGGGGGCTTTCAGGCTAAGACAGGTCAAGAAGGACGACCCGGTGACGTACTTCTGAAAATTAGCCAATGAAAACCCTATGGGTCTTGCCTGCCCCTTTGATGCACTAATTTTGGATCCCTCATGGAGCTGGGGCTGGCGGGGGTGGGGTGGCTGATGGCTGGAGAAGGACATCATGGAGGGCCAGCAAAGGTGGGGAAGCTCAAGGAAATGAACTGTCATCATAGCTGCAGCAATGGATTCAAAGACCCCAGAGGTGTCATGAAGCTGTCACAAGTTTTTGTTCTGTTATGCACGGAGCTGCTTTCAGTCAAAGGCACTTGGATAGAAACTAACCACAACCACACTGATTGATTTGACTCCAGATAACTTCTTATCTGTACCTGTCATTCCTGGGAAGGATTAAATGAAATGAGATTGCTGATCGCCCTTGAAAATTTAACTTTCATTTAAAAATTAAATGTATATATCATATATGTAGTTAAGGAATTAGAGACTTCATAAGGATTGGGTTGTATGAAAAAAAAAAAAGAGCATTGCGTTTGGAGATGTGCATAAAATGTAATGGAGTAATTAGAGATGATTGTGGAACTTGGGAAGCATCTCACAGAGTTGACAACTTTTGAGAAAGACTCAAAAGTGGAACAGAATGTGATTGGTGAATGTGATTGGTAAATATGACAAGTGTACTTGGCATGTGTGGAGAACCATAAACACTTTAGCATTGCTGGTGGTTGGTGGCTGGTCAGAAGTTCCAAGGTGAAATGAGACTTGTCAGGTGCGTGGGGCCAGATTATGCCTTCTACAACACCTCACATAATTTGTGAAGGGGCAGATGGAAAATTGTAATCAGATTAGAATTATGATCCGATTCCTCAATTGTCCAGGATAGTTTGGTTACAGAGTGGATAATAATTAGAGAGAAAAGTCCAGGGAGAAGGATACTGAGGACAGTTGAACTAGGAAGAACACTGGAGATTGTAAGAAAATGACTGGTTTGAAAGATATTTAAGTGATTAACTTTTAAGTGATTAACTGGCCATGTTATTGATGGATAGAAGATAAAAGAGAATCTGGGATGAATCCAAGTGGTCAAATTTAGACAAGATTGGTTGATCTGGATTGTGTGTTGGTACCATCAACAATTATAGGAAAGTAAGGCGAGGTTTGGGATGATGAGTTTAGACATTTAGATGTTGGGCTTGAAGATATAGTGGACCATCCAGGAAGAAATACTAGGAATACATTCAGAAATACTTGGAACACTTTCATATCACTTAGAAGCCTGGTGATCTAGTGGGTTGCAAGTTAGACTGCTAGCCTCAAGGTCAGCAGTTTCAATCCACCAGTGGTCTGTGGAAGAAATAAAGGCCGTTTGCTCCCAGAAAAATGTACAGACTTGGCCAGCCTGTGTGATCACGAGTTGTCGATGGGATTAGGTATCAGACATCAAAGAACAAAAAACCATATCATTGTGAATGAGGGGGAGTGCAGAGTAGGGTCCCAGGGTCCATCTGTAGGCAACTGGACATCCCCTTACAGAAGGGTCACGGGAAGGAGACCAGCCAGTCAGGGTGCAGTGTAGCAATGATGGAACATACAACTTACGTCTAGTTCTTAAATGCTTCCTCCTCTATACCCCCACCCCCATGATCATGATCCCAATTCTACCTTAAAAATTAGGCTAGACCAGAGGATGTACCCTGGTACAGATAGGAACTGGAAACAGGGAATCCAGGACAGATGATCCCTTCAGGACCAGTGGTAAGAATAGTGATACCGGGAGGGTTGAGGGATGGTGGGGTGGAATGGGGGAACCAATTACAGGGATCTACATATAACCTCCTCCCTGGGGGACAGACAGCAGAAAAGTGGGTGAAGGGAGATGTCGGACAGTGTAAGATATGACAAAATAATAATTTATAAATTATCAAGGGTTCATGAGGGAGGGGAGAAATGAGGAGCTGATACCAAGGGCTAAAGTAGAAAGCAAATGTTTTGAGAATGAGGAGGGAAACAAATATACACACGTACTTGGCACAATGGATGTATGTATGGCTTGTAATAAGAGTTGTATGAGCCCCCAATAAAATGATTTTTTTTAAAGAGTGAAGGGGTGGAGTATATTGTGTCAATCAGGTCATAGCCAATGAGGCCTCTGTGTGGGCATGTCTTTCTCCTGAGGATTCTGGGACATCTGGTTTTTCCTCCTTGGAGGCAGGAGACACTTCTGTCTCTCTCTGATCATTTTTTGGGACAAATTGCGGCTGACAAGACACATGGAACTTTATGCTAATGCCCTGAGCTGGAGAGGCCACACGGACCTACCGTGATACAGCCAGACGTCTGAAGCCACAGAAGCCATGTAAAGACCTCTGCCAGTTCTGAGATGCTTACAATGCCACTGGATCCAAAGACTTTCTACCCACTGGTCTGTGATCATCTTGCATTTAGCATCATTGTATGTGTTTCCCAAATATGAAGAGGCTTTATAGATTGGTTTCAGACATATGGGCTTGGACTGGACTGGGTTGGGATGCTTTCTTAATGTACAATTACCTTTTTTATAGAACTCTCTCTTACATACATGTGAGTGTCTATGAATTTGATTCTCTGGTCTTCCCGGACTAACACAAAGACCCCAGATGCTATGTCTTTTCATAGCCAGGCACCATCAGCTTTCTTCACCATATTTGCTTATGGAAGTTCATTATCAGGCCTTTCTTAGGTAGAGTTTCAGGGTGTAAACCAACAAATTTGAAGTTAGTTGTTGAGTGCAAACCACTTGTGCTACCCAGGGCCCTTGCTCAATTATTACTTATTAAATAAATATATGGGTCTGGACATAAGGACAGTGTCTAATTTGGACATGAAGATCTGATATTCAATAAATAGTTGCAAGAAACCCTGGTGGGTAATTACTCTGCTTGTAACGGAAAGGTTGGTAGCTGAACCTACAAGCTGTTTAGCTGGAGAAAGATGTTACTGTTGTTTAGTGCCATTGAGTTGACTTCGACCCATAGTGACCATATGTACCACAGAAGGAAACACTGAATGGTCCTGCCCCATGCTCACAATTATTTCTATGCCTGAGACCATTGATGCAGCCTCTGTGTCAGTCCATCTCCTGGAGGGCCTTCCTCTTTTTCACTGCCCCTCCACTTTACCAAACAGGATGTCCCTCTCCAAAGACTGGTCTCTCCTGATAATATGTCCAAAGTATGTAAGATGAAGTCTTACCGTCCTGGCCTCTAAGGAACACGCTGGTTTACTTCTTTGAATATAGATGTTTGTCCTTTTAGCAGTTCACGGTACTTTTAATATTCTTCTCCAGCATCACAATTTAAATGTATCTACTCTCTACGGTCTTCCTTAGTCAATGTCTAACTTTCACATACAATGCAATGAAGAATACAATGGCATGGATCAGATGAATCTTACTCCTCAAAGAAATATCCTTGCTCTTCAATACTCTAGAAAGGTCTTGTGCAGCAGATTTACCTAATGCAATGTGTCTTTGATCTCCTGACTGCTGCTTCCATGAGCGTTGATTGTGGATCCAAGTAAGGAAAAAACCTTGACAACTTCAAGCTTTTCTCCATTTATCATGATGTTACATAGTGGCTCAGTTGTGAGGATTTTGCTTTTCTTTACATTGATTTGTAACCCATACAGAAGGTCACAATTGTTGATGTCCATCAACCAGCATGTGCTTCAATTCCTCCTCATTTGCAGTAAGCAAAGTTGTGTCATCTGCAAACTGCAAGTTGCTAATAAGCCTTCCTCCAAGCCTGATGCCACATTTTTTCCCAGTAATCCAGATTATCAGATGATTTGCTCAGCCTATAGATTGAAAAAAGTATGGTGAGCGAACACAATCCTGACACGCAACTTTTGGCTGTTTACCCATGCAGTGTTACCTTGTCCTGGTCACACAATTGTGTCTGGACACATGTTCAAGTTCTGAATGAGCACAAAGCAGTGGTCTGGGACTCTCATTTTTATCAAGGGTATTTTCAGTTTATTACGGTCCAACATTTGAAAGCCTCTGCATAATAATAGTCAATGAATCACAAGTGAACATCTTTCTGGTCTTCTCTGCTTTGAGCCAAGATCCACCTGACACTTGCAATGATTACTCTTGTTCCATGTCCTCTTGTGAATATGGCCTGGACTTCTGACAATTCCCTGTCAATATGCTGCTGTAACTGTTGGATGATTTTAAGCAAAAATTTACTTGTATGAGATAACAGTGATATCGTTACATAGCTTAAGCATTCTGTTAGGTCGCTTTCTTTGGGATGGGCACAAATAAGGATCTCTTCCAGTCAGTTGCACAGGTGGCTGCCTTCCAGATTTCCTGGAATAGGTGAGTGAGGGCTTCCAGTACTTCTTCAGCCTTCTAAACCAGTTCAAGGTAGGTATTCTGTCAGCTCCTTGCGCCTTGTTTTTGGCTAATGCTTTCAGTGCTGCTTTAATGTCTTCCTTCAGCACCATTGGCTCTTGCTCATGTGCCACCTCCTGAAATGGTGGAATGTCAACTAGTTCTTTTTTTTTAGAAAGGCAGGCTGCCACAAGCAGCGCCTCATTTGGATGTGTCTGGAGTCTTGGAAGCCTGACTACCCTACGTTCTCCTACAAATGGACCTTGAGACTTGTTTGGAGGTTCTAGCAGGGGAGTGCAGCTACTTGTATACCCTTGACCGAAGGACCGTCTTCCTTCTATCGGGGAAGGTCGTCCTCTTCAACTGAGCGCCCAGCTTCGGGAGGGACGCACATGGAGCAGTGAGGGAGGAAGGGGACACCGGCTAGCCAGCCAGATCAGCCGAATCAACCCTGGTCATCAAGGGGGTGACAGATGTCGCAGCCAGATTGCCCTCACATCCTGTCAACTGGTTCTTTCTGGACAGCCGCTCTGTATTTTTTCAACCTTCTCTTGATACTTCTTGCATCATTTGATATTTTACTTATAGAATCAAAATTGAAACTCAAGGATTGTATTTTTTTCTTGCATTCTTTCAGTTTCAGATGTTAAGCGCGGTCTTCCCTTTTGTTTTTCTGATTCTAGGTCCTTGCACATGTTGTTATAATACTTGGCTTTGTCTTCTCAATCTGCCATTTAATATTTCATATGCAAATCCTTGACTTCATCCTTTCTTCCATTTGCTTTAGCTATGTTAAAATTATTAGCAAAGTTCAGAGTCTCGTCTAGCATCCATTTCGGTCTTTTCTTTCTTTCATGTCTTTTTAATGACCTTTTGCTTTCTTCATGAATGCTAGTCTTGACGCCCGCCCACAGCTCATCAGGTCTTCTGCCATGAGCATTAGTCTATCAAACTGTTCTTGAGATGTTCGTAAATTCAGGTGGGATTGACTCAGGGTCATATTTTGGTTCCTGTAGAATTTTAAAATTTCATTCAGCTTTACCCTGAGTTTACATACGAGCAGTTGATGGTCTGTGTTTAGCTGCTGGTATTGAACTTCCCATCATGTTTCCCCATAGATGGAGTCAGTTTGAGTTCTGTGTATTCCATTTGGGGAAGTCTGTGTGTAGAATCATCTTTTTTGTTGTTGAAAAGTATTTTCTATGAATAAGTCCATGGTTTTGCAAAATTCTATCATGCAATATCCGGCTTCATTTCTATCATCAAGTCCATATTTTCCAACTACTATTCCTTCCTCTTTGTTTCCAGCTTTTGCATTCCAGTCACCAATAACAATACATCTTGATTGCATGTTTGATCAATTTATTTGGTAGAATTTTTCAGTTTCTTTGTTACTAGCTTTTGTGGTTGGTGCATGAACTTGAAAAATAGTTGTTAATTGGATTTCCTTGAAGCAGATAGCATAGTACTTCATGATGGATTTAGCAAGATCCTTTCTGACAATGAATATCACACCATTCCAATTGACTGTGTTATTCCAGACACAGAAAAACCTTGATTTTCTGACTCTAAATGGCCAATACCCATCCATTTCAGCTCAGTAATACGTACGGTATTGATCTGCATGCAATCAATTTCATTTTTGACCGCTTCCAATTTTCCTAAATTCATACTTTGTACATTTCAACTTCCAGCCATTAGAAGATTTCTGCAGCTGTTTCTCTTTACCTTGAGTTAGTCCCATCAGCAAATGAAGACCCCGGAGGCTCCACTCTCACCAGACTCATGTACCATGGTCAATGCCCTTCCAAGAAATCACCTTTTCTTCTGTTACATTTTGTATGCCTTTGGACTTCAGAGTCTCACCTGCTGGCAGTGTCTCCAGCAGTGTTCTGTTTCCTTTGTTTTGGTGTTCAGTATTTGAAAATGCTTCCAAGCTATTCATAAGGGTTTCAGTGGCTTCTTTATCTGAATTGGGAGCCAAATCCTTTTTCATTGTCTTTTCTTATTCTGGGAGGTTTACCGGCATCTGCTCACTTTGGGTGACCCTCCTGGCACTTGAAATCCAGCGACATCGTTTCCAGCGTCAGAGCAACACACAAACCATCACAGTACAACAAACTGACAGCTAATCGGTGGGTAGAAAGATGTCGCCGTCTGTTTTTGTAATGTTTACAATCTTGGAAATCCAATAGGAAAGTTTTACGATGGCCTATAGCATTGCTACAAGTTGGACCCGTTTGAATCATTTTGATAGTAATGAGAAATAGATTGCAAAGAAAAGTGTGTATTGTCAATTTTGATCAAAAGCTAAAAACGTTAACTGAAGGCAATTTATTCAAGGTATGATTTAAAGTTCTCTTTAAAATGTTAAAAAACTCACAAGATGTCACTTTGAGGACTAAGGTGTGTCTGACCCCCGTTTGGGTATTTCCAATCACTTCAGGTGCACATGAAAACTAGATGCTGGTTAAGGAAGCAGACATGCCCTTACTTGGTGCTCTTACATTATGGTCTTGGTGAAGAACATAAAACATACTATACCATAACCTTCTAGAAGAACGAACACATTTATTTGAGAAACAGAGTCACCATGCTCCTTGGAAGCAAGGATGATGACTTTGTCGCACGTATTTCGGTCATGCTGTCTGGGGAAATCAGCCCCTGGGGGACATTATGCTTGTAAGATAGAGGGGCAGCCAGAAAGAGGGAGACCCTCACGCAGATGAATTGACACCCTGGCTGCGACAATGGGTTTAGGCAGAGCCGTGATTCTGAGCATGATGCAGATTTTAGCATATTCACATCAGGTGCTTTGAGGCAAAACCAATTCAATGGCACCTAGCAAAGCATAACAGATCTGCTTTTCCAGTTTGAGGCTACTGACTGCTATGTCCTATCTACATCTGACCGGATAACCAAACGCCTTCCAAGAAAACCTTCTCTCCTCATTGTGGTTCTTTCTCCCCGTGGCTTTTGTTCACTATTTCAATACAATAGCAGTTCCCTGTAGCAAGACTGTTTTGAGGAGAGAATTTTACCAGATTATCCAACCATCTCTTGCTTTGCTTCATTCTAAAATGATTCAAGACTGAAAACGGATCCCCTTTGACATTAATGAACTATAGTATAGTTAGGAGAGAATAAGAGGTCATTAACCAATTTACATGTTTAATGTGATTTATGTGTGAATAGGGATAAGGTAAAATGAAAGATAAAAAAGTTATGTAATATTATATATATGTTATATACATTACTAAGAAAGTAGAAAAATAGAGAATAATAAGTTGGAGTGGCTGCCCTGAGGCCGAGCTTGCCCTTTTCCTGAGAGTCTACTTAAAAAAGGATGGACTATGAATTCAATTCCCTCTAAGTGAGGTTTCAAGCCTGCCCTCTTATTCTCTCTCCATGAGGAACTGAGATACTATTTGATTGACTGTCTATCCCATGAAGGGATGATGCTATTAGATTTCCATCCTCTCATGATAAGCTGTTTGCTTATCACAAATTCCAAGGTACTCTTTTTACTACTTTTTTTGAAAAATAGTTGAAATGTCACTTTTAATTCTGAAAGCTTCTTCATGTGAGTATAATGTTACAAAGAAGATAAACCAAATCTCACCCTTGGTCCACATTATTGTGAACAATAAAATTAAACATCAATTAAAAGAGAATTCATTGAGTTGTTAGCTAAAATTCCTCTGCACCCAGGAAAAAAGGAAACTTGCTGATATTGTACCTTTTATGTAAAGTATATCCTTTGCCTCCTCCAGATTACAGTGGTATTTTCGTGCTGACCTAGCTGGCCTTAGGAATATATGGAGAGCTATAAATATTTGTTGGTGGAGAATTTTGTAATGATAACCCCAAGTCATGGTAAATACATGTGGGTTTCACCCCATCCCCCAATTCTGGTAAATATACCTGTAAGAAAATATTTTTCATTCAAACCTTATTCACATGTGCAATTTAGTGGCATGATTATATGTAACATGTTGTGCAGACATCACTACTATTGATTTCCAAAATTTCCCCCCAGTCTTAGTTATAGGAGCTGTTCTACCCTGTTCTATAGGGTTGCTATGAGTCAGAATTGACTCGATGATAGTTAGTTTGGTTTTTGGTTGTTTTTTTTTTTTAACAATTTATTGGGGCTCATACAATTCTTATCACAGTTCATACATATACATACATCAATTGTATAAAGCACATCTGTACAGTCTTTGCCCTAATCATTTTTTTCTCCTCTTTTCTTTTTTTACATTTTATTAGGGACTGGTTTTTGGTTTTACTAGAAATTCAGTGTTCCTAAAAGTGATCTAAAATCGATAACAAGGAGGGTGTAGGAGGCCTGGTAGGACTTGATCAAGGGCAAATGTAATCAAGAAGAATCACTGAAACCCAAATGAAGCCTGAGCATGATGGTGGGACAAGAGGAAAGTAAAAGGAAATAGAGAAAAGAACTAGGAGGCAAAGGACATTTATGGAGTTCTGAATACAGGCATGTACATATGTAAATATATTTATATATGACGATTGGGAAATAGATCTATGTGTATATATGTATAGGTTTAGTATTAAGGCAGCAGATGGACATTGGTCTTCTACACAAGTACTCCTTCAATGCAAGAACACTTTGTTCTATTAAGCTGGCATTCCAGGATGCTTACCTTCCTGACATGATCACTGAAAACAAAGAGGGTGCATAAGCAAATGTGGTAAAGAAAGCTGATGGCACTTGGCTATCAAAAGATATAGCATTTGGGGTCTTAAAAGGCTTGAAGATAAACAAGCGGCCATCGAGCTCAGAAGCAACAAAGCCCACATGGAAGAATCACACCAGCCTGTGTGATCACGAGGTGTCTAAGGGATCAGGCATCAGGCATTAAAGAACAAAAAAATCCTATCATTGTGAATGAGGGGAAGAGGGGAGTGGAGACCCAAAACCCATCTGTAGGCAACTGGACATTCCCTTACAGAAGGGTAGCGGGGAGGAGATGAGCCAGCTAGGGTGCAAAATAGCACAGATGAAGTATGAAACTTTCCTCTAGTTCTTTAATGATCCCCCCTACTAACCCCCCCCTCCATGACCCCAATTCTACCTTACTAATCTGGCTAGATCAGAACATGTACATGGGTATAGATGAGAGCTTTTGACACAGAGAATCCAGACAGATAAACCACTCAGAACCCATAATGAGAGTAGAGATACCAGGAGGCGAAGGGGAAGGTGGGGGAGGAAGGGGGAACTGATCACAGGGATCTACTTATAACCCCCTCTCTGGGGATGGACAAAAAAAAGCGGGTCAAGGGAGACATCGGACAGTATAAGACATGGAAAAATAATAATTTATAAATTATCCAAGGTTCGTGAGGGAGGGAGGGGAAAAATGAGCCACTGATACCAAGGGCTCAAGTAGAAAGAAAATGTCTTGAGAATGAGGATGGCAAAAATGTACAATGTGCTTGACACGATGGATGGATGGATTGTGATAAGAGTTGTATGAATTCATTGTATGAATAAAATGATTCATAAAAATGTTCAGTCTTCCCTAAGTAATGATTTCTCCTGTATCCTTCCCTCCCTACTTTCTGTGCCCTGCCCTCCCTGGTAACTGAATAAACATTGGTCCTTATAAACTTGCTTATTCTATATATTTCATATAAGTGGAGCCATACTATGCTTTTCCTCTTTTGACAGGCTATTTTACTTAATATAATGTGTGGCAGTTAGATTTTATGTCAAGATGGACTTGTGTAGAGATGGATTCCAACCCGTCAGTCAGGTCACACAGCCTGAGGATGCCTTCTGGGAAGTTTGGCTTTGTTATAAGAGAGATACTGGGGACCCCTCCCCTCCTTCTCTGCTCCTTCACCTTCTTGCTTCCTGGGACTCTGTGCCTGCTTCCAGAGACAGCCCGATGTGGACCGCCTATCCCTGGGAGCTGCCAGTACCCTGCCCTGTTTTCACGGACTTTGGATCCACATGGCTCTGCATCTACCAGTCTGTTATATTTCTGAGTCTCTCTTCATCTTTCTGTGTCATCAAGCTACATGAGTGTGAAGAGGGCTCCAGCTAGCATTGAACTCTAAGTTGGATTTAAGTTGGGCTGGTTTAGGATGCCTTCTTAATATAAATAAATTTAATTGATTTTACTTCTGAAGACCTGGGGTTTAGGGCAAGAGACAAGTCTCAGTTAGAAAGTTCAGGTCGACACACTAGAAATTAGTAAATTTTCTTATTCCTTGGAATGATTTGGGATAAAAAAAGTTCTTGTCTTTACATCTTAGATGAACCATTTTTAGGGTAACTGTAGCATTGTTGTTTATATTAACACAAAATCCACTCAATTCCAATGATCAAAATAATTTGGCTACAAAATGGGTAGCTGAGATAATTTTAGTATTCATATTAAATTGACCTGTAACTAGTGATTAGATGATTTTTTGGTCAGTTTCTATAGCAACCAAGAGAAAAAAAAACCTGAGATTTAGTTGAACCTTAGAGACATGGTGGTGAGATGTGCTACTAAAAAGACCAGTTTGCAGAGTGGCACAAGTGTTGATGTTTGACCATATAGTCTTGCTCAAATGCACAGAATTACATTGTTTGTTTCAAAATCATTAGAATTTTTATCACTCTCTCATTTAAATGAACCCTTAGTGAATTCATGTTGTTAAGTAACAATGTTTTTAACTGTCTTTCTTTGGTTTTAAGTCAATAAGTCAGTCAGGCACCTAGATACTGCTGACAAGATGGCACACAGGGCAAACAGGTTACCTCTAGAGAAAAGACACAAAACCCCAAACGAGGCAGCTACAGATGATAATACTGTAATCCTGAAATTCAGAAGAAAAGATAGAGAAGTGGATTGAAAACTGATTAGGGGAAGAAACTATAGAAGAACAGCAAACAAGGAGCAAAGTGTAACAGTGAATTTCAGCTGGTCTGATATAGTGTGACCATTTTGAACTTTTATACGCAGCATTCTGATCAAAACAACTACTTGAAATTAGTTTTGCGCACCTAGGACTGTGCAGTACTCATATTGGTGGCTGGTGACCAGAAAGGTGTGGTCTACATTTTGTTCCCAACACCTTCCTGATATTAATATCACATGCAAATATAAGTTTGCTAAAGATCATCCAACAATGGTTGCAGCGGTACATTGACTAGGACAGTGGTTCTCAACCTGTGGGTCACGACCCCTATGGGAGCCAAATGAGTCTTTCACAGGGGTCACCCAATTCATAGCACTAGCAAAATTACAATTATGAAGTAGCAACAAAAATAATTTTATGGTTGGGGGTTCAGCACAACAGGAGGAACTGTATGAAAGGGTCGTGGCATTGGGAAGGTTGCAAACCACTGGCCTAGAGATGCCAGAGGCACAGGCTCAATTCAGAAGAGGAATCTCATTTCTGATGTCAGATGGATCTTGGTTCCAAGCAGAGAGTTCCAGAAAGATGTGTGTTTGTATTTCACTGACTATGCAAAGGCATTTGTCTATGTGGTTCATAGTAAACTGTGGATAACCTTGAGGAGGATGGGAATTCCAGAACACTCCATTGTGCTCATGGAGGACTTGCACATGGACGAAAGGCAGTTGTGTGAAAAGAACAAGGAATGTGCATGGTTTAAAATTAGGAAAGGTGTGCAGCAGGGTAGTATCCTTTCACCACATTTGTTCAGTCTGTACGCTGAGCAAATCATCAGAGAAGCTTGGTTATATGAAGAAGAATGTGGCATTAGGATAAGATTACTCACAGCCTGCAATGTGCAGATGACATACCTCACCTCCTGAAAGTGAGGAGGATTTGACTAACTTGCTAATGAAAATCAAGGATTTCAGCCTTCATAATGGCCTAATACTCAATGTAAAGAGGACCCAAATCCTCACAACTGAACCAAGAGAAAATATCATGATAAAGTGGGGAAAGCTGGAAGCCAAGGATTTTGTCCTGCTTGGATCCACAATCAATGCTCACAGAACCAACAGTCAAGAGATCAAAAGATGAATTGCATTAGGAAATGCAGATAATGCCAGAAAGATGTGTGCTTGTGTTTTCTTGACTAGGCAAAGGCATTCAACTGTGTGGATCATAACGTTGTTTACAATGGGAATTCCAGAACACTTGATTGTGCTCCTGTGGGACCTACACACAATCCTGTTTTAAAATCAATAAGGGTGCACATCAGATTGTGTCCTTTCAATACATTGATTCAATTTCTGTGGTGAGCAGATAATACAAAAAGCAGGAGCATATAAAGAAGAATGCAACATCAGGATAGAAGGAATGTATTTCTCTCTGGAAGTGTTTCACTCTGCTGTACACAGGATTGCTGTGTATTGGAATTGGCTTAAGGTCCCCTAACCATAACTCTCTAACAGATTTATTTATTTTCTGATTTTAAAAAATTCAGATAGAATGGAATTATTATTATTGGCCTTTAAAGTATATTTTACTTTATTTTGAATGACCATACATGTTCGCTCACTCCCCTAATTTGGGTGAAATACTTCACTCTATGCATTATAATATTATTGCTATTATCTGCTATTGAGTTGTCCCAGACTCATGGAGCTCCATGCATAGATATAATAAATATATAAATATACCACCATAGTAGTTTAAAACACAAATATCTTCATGATTACTGAAAAACCCTCTACCTTGTGTTAAAAAGAAAAATACATGGGTAAGATGAAGAAAAATCAACACATTTGAACTATGGTATTAGCTAAGAATATAGAAGGTACCATGGACTGTCAAAAGAATAAACAGGTCTGTCTTGGGGAAAGTACAGCCAGCAAACTCCTTAGAAGCAAGGATGGTGAGACTTCACCTCATGTACTTTGGCCAAATTATCAAGACAGACCAGTCCCTGGAGAAGGACATCGTACTTGGTAAAGGGGAGGGGATGTGAAAAAGAGGAAGGCTCTCAATAAGATGGATTGATTCAGTGGCTTCAACAATGGGCTCAAACACAAGAACAATTGTGTGGCCGGTGCAGGACCAGGTCTTTTCATTCTGTTGCACCTAGGGTCACTATGAGTCAGAATCGGCTCAATGGTACTGAACAAAAATAGCAAAGTGAACTCATCTTGAGCACATGTACCTATACTTAAAAAATAGCAAAGTGAACTCATCTTGAGCACATGTACCTATACTTAAAAAATAGCAAAGTGAACTCATCTTGAGCACATGTACCTATACTTAAAAAATAGCAAAGTGAACTCATCTTGAGCACATGTACCTATACTTAACTTACTACGTAAGTTTTGTATGACATTTAAAAACAAAATATTTTATAAGAATGGTTTAATACTACAGTTAATTTTTGTAAAAATATCTATGGGTAGTCATTGAAGCTTGTGTAAGAAAAGTACAGCCCTTTTCATGTATAGTACTGAGTATGGTTAGAGTATGAATGTGCTGTGTGAATATTATACTTCTTACGTAGAAGGAGGAAGAGTATCTGAGAGTGTGTTTTCAGATTGTATAATATACCCTGGATTAAAGTATTTTTCCCCCGCCCCGTCCTCCCAGCCCCCCGATTAAAGTATTTTTTATCAACTTTTCACATGGAATATAACATTATGACCACTTGTCCGTGTCTGTTCTAGCCCTGACAATATGTTATTTAAGATAAAAGGCAGTTTTATCTATTTTTCAGGGACAATGTGGATCACAGAGAATTAAAAAAGTACTTAGTGGTTCTGAAAGGCTAAGGATTTATCTTGTTCTGCTATATAATATAGGTTCTCTCCTTGGGGGTTATATGAAGTAGGGAAAAGAATCAGAAATATTAAAGGAGCAGCATAGAAAATTCTTAGCATTTTCTTCTTTAGGACCCTACAAATTCAATTTAGTTTTCATCAGCAATTTGATATTTCCTTCAACAGGTCTTCAATTAATCTGTACTACAAATTAGAAAAACACCCTCAACAAACATTTCACGCCTGTGCTAATCTAAAGAGTATCCTATATTTTCCATCCTCCGAATATCAATGTTATTTTATGTAATTGGTAAGCACATAGCCTCAAGCCCCACTAACACAGAGGGAAAATAGGCTCTAGTTATTAATGAGGTCAAATCACAGGATTTCCTGTGCACAGAGATTGCAAAGGCGACAAGTGTTTTTATGCTGTCTCTAATCTGGGTCACGACGAGGTGGGATTGACTGAGTGACAGCGAGTGAGTCTCATCTGTGCAAGTTAAATAAGCGGTAGACTCCTTTAATATGCATTCTTAGTAGCAAAGTTGGCTGATTTTGGAGATAAGAAAAGTTCTGTAAAGAACTGTCTCCAGCCAGGAAAGCGAATCTATTCTAGGTAGGTGTATTTCCTATGTTTATAATCTGTCCTTTCATTTAAATTATGCAAACTTGAAAGTAACTAAGCAAAGGATGATCTCACTAGAATGGATTGGCTTCGTTGCATGTGGTGACTGTCTCCAGAGAGTAGAGCAGAAATAGAGGCCGGGTGTGTTCTCATGTCACAGCTAGTAGGCATTTCCTCTTTCCGTAGAGCAGCAGAGGCAAGGAGCAGGGAGTCCCGTTCTTTATTAAGTCATTGCCTTCTCACATGACAAAGCAGGCACACTGGCTCAGGTCATTTGAGTCTATCTGTAGTGGTTTCCAAAAAATATTCTTACCCCAGATGTTTCTGCAAGATAATCAGAAGAACACATCTAATTTGGGGATGTAGCGGACTTGCTTCGGTTGCTGATTCTATCATTTGAATCTTTCATAGCTTAAGCTTTTCATGATTAGGCACATATTATTCTCTGGGAAGTTAATTCTTTTTTTGGCAGATGAGCTAATGGAACAGATCTACTGTTTGTCAAGAAGAATTACAGTGCCATTGAAAAACCTTTACCACAATGTTTTTCTCTTTCTCATGCTGGCTGAAAGGATTTGAATGCAAAAGCATAGATATAACAATAATAGTACAAAACCTAAATTGCCCATGGAAAAGCGCAAGCCAACTTAAAAATTTCCATTTGCCAAATGTTCTTCAGGCAATTTAAATTAAATTCAAGACATACACTCAGTAGCCTCAGATGTGTGTTGCTTCAAAATGTTCTTTGTCTTGGTTGCATATAGCCAATTGCTTTTTGAAGCTTGTTTCAATTATCCCCTCTTATTGCAACAGGAGAAAAGAGTAATCAAATATAATTATAATATTTATGTGGCTAAAATATTTTGATTTTTAAAATGAATTATGTGAAAGTATTCACCTAAAAGTAAAACAAAAACAAAACCCACCCCAAATGAAAAACACGAAACACATTAATTATATTGTTCTTAAAGAAGTGAACCACTGGAAAGCGTTCCAGAAAGGCCTTGTGTAGTGTAGTCTGAATTCACCCAGGATGTGGTTTTCTGTGCCATCCAGTTACAGTGCAGCTTATTGTTGCCCTGTGTGTGACATAGGCTTACCCCGGCTGAGAGCTTCATGGAAAAGAAGACCAGGTCGTGTCTCTCCTAGAGATCGGGTGGATTTGTATTTCCAACATTTTGGTTAATAATTGAGTGCTTTACCCCAAAGACCTAGAGTCTTGAATTTAAGTAAATGATCTGGAACCCCACTAAATTGATAAAGTTACAGAGGGGTCCTATTATATCTCAAGTACTATTGAATCTCTTTGTGAGGCAAATAATTAATCTCTCAGATGCTAGCTAAAAGGTTGGTGGGTTGAGTTAACTAGAGGTACATTAGAATCGAAGTCTGGCAATCTACTTCTAAAAAAATCAGCCCTTGGGAAACCCTTTGGAGCAAAGGTCTATTTTTATACACCTGGGGAAGAAATCTGTCAGAATCAACTCAGCAGTGACAGATGACTGAAAGGGAGCAAAACCACACTCAGAATATCTTGCAGAAGATGTACAACACTACCAGTTCTCGTCCCTGGATGTTCGCGTTCAACCTCAATGCTGCTAGTAAGGGTCCTTGATGGATTTATTTTTTAAGAATAGAGAAAGTTATAAATCAATTCCACACCTCAGAAAACCTTGGAAGACAGCGTAGAACTGCTCGGCAGGGTTTCCTAAGGCTGTGCAGTGCACATTTACGTGGAAGCCGATGGCCATATCTTTCTTCCACAGAGTGGCAGGGGTTAACAGATCCATGCTGTAACCACTGCGCCACCACACCCTCTATTTCTCGCTACTAGATTCTGCTTTTTCAAATGTTTAGGCTTGAAGATTTTTTTTTCTCTTGAATGAACGCTTCTTGTGGCAAATGTAAATATTTTCCTTCTCTGGTCTAATCTTCATACCATTGAATTTGTCAATATGTTCCTTGACTCTCTCTCTTTTAAATCATGTTTAGAGTTTCTGAGCATACTGGGATAAGGGGTTTCTGAAAATGAACAACGAAATGGATGCAAGCGTGCAATTGGTGGGAAATGCGTGAGTGAGGGGAAGAGGAGGAAGAGAGGGTCTTTTAGAGCGCGGAGACATATGTCTCCCATCACGGACAAAGCGCGTGACCTACGCAGAACCGAGGCAGCGGCTGCCTTCCTCAGGCCAGCTTTCAAGTGGAAAAGCCCATGACTGGCGTTCATCTGCTTTGCTGGTGATGCTCTAGAAGAGGATTCCAAGTCACCAAGGAGCTCCCCAGTCTTTTCCAAACAGCAAAGTCATCGATTCAGTTGACTTTCTAGAATTTTCATGCCGGGCTCAGAGGTTCTTGCAGGCATCTTTGGAACCCCAGCATCTGTGACTTGCCAGCCCCCATCTCTTAGATGTATATTAAAAAGTTATTTTCCCCTGAGGGACAGAAACATGGCTGAAGGGAGGCAATGGTTGGTGTAAGATATGAAAATAATAATAATTTATAATTTATCAAGGGGTCACAAGGTTGGGTGGAGGGAGAGGAAAGGGAAAAAAGAGGAGCTGATACCAAGGGCTCGAATAGAAATGTTTTGAAAATGATGATGGCAACATATGTACAAATATGCTTGATACAATTGATGTATATGGATTGTTATAAGAGCTGTATGAGCCCCCAATAAAATGATCTTTTAAAAAAAAGAATAGAGGAAGTTATAAAGGATGACTGAAGACTTTTGGAGATTCATAATCTCCAAATTATGAGTCAATACTTTTATTAATAATTAGCAATTATATATTTTAAAACAACCATTAATCAATAACCTCGAAATAATTAATTAATATAGATTTCCAATCATTATAGACCAAAATATGTTGCTTCGAGACCTTTATTATCTGCCTCTGGTCTGAGCCGAGGTTAGTTGCGTTATTTGCCTATGGCTATCATAAGAAAACTACCACAAAATGGGTAGCTTATAAGAACAGAGCTTCATCGCGTTACAGTTCTAAAGACTTGGAGTCTGAGACCAAGTTGTTGGCATGTTTATTCCTTTTGAGACTTTGAGGGAGGATCTGGTCTATGACTGTCTCCTAGCTGTCACTGGCTCTAGGTACTCCTTAACTTTTAGCTATAGAATAATAGAGTCCTTGTTTTGTCTGCCTTCTTGTATCTTCTCCTCTGTGGAAGTTAAGTGGTTTAATGTCAACTGAAGATGTATGAGAGGGTAGGGATAGAATCTAACCTGTTACTTAGGTCACAGCCTGATGATGCCTTCTTAGAAATAGGGAACCTAGGAACCTCCCTCTCTCTGACCCTTTTCCTTCTTGCTTGCAAGGACTCTGCCACTGACCCTGAATGCTGCTGGTGCCCCGCCGTGTTTCCACTGACCTTGAATCCACAGGACTCTGCAGTCACTGGCCTGTATGTGCTCTTCCTGCATTCTGCATCATTGTATGTGGCTATGTGAATATGAAAAGGGACGTAAGGACTGATATCTGATTTATCAACTTGAGTTGGATTGGGCTGAGATGCCTTCTTTGTAATAATTACGTCTTGCTATAAATCTATTTCTTATTTATAGAGGAGTGTCAATGGATTTGTTTCTCTAGACAACCCAGCCTTTTAAAATAAAGATAGCAGTCATATAAGATCAGGACCTACCTTACTCCAGTATGGTTCATATTAGCGTACTTGACCTCATCTTCAGAAATCCTACTTCCAAACAAAGGCACATTTACTCATATAGGGGTTAGGACGTCAACATATCCGTTTGGGGGAACATAATTCAACTCACAACACAAATGATTAGTGCAATTATAGATCTCCTTGCCTGGAGTTCTCCTTGAAAAGTGGAATGGCTATGAGGTATCATTTATCCCCCAGAAAAAGTGAGACTCCAGCAGTAAACGGGGTCCCCAAGAGAGGAAGTGTCACTTATTTGTCAGTTTATTGTACTGTCCTAGCTTCTGTGTTGCTGGGATGCTGGAATCTATGTCACTGGAATTTCAAATCCCAGCAGGGCCAAACAAAGTGCACAGCTTTCAGGAAAGCTTTCAGACTAAGGACAGAATGGGCTATCCACTTCAAAGGAATTAACGGCTGTAAAACTTATGGATAACATCCAAGGATTGTCAGATATGGAAAACCTCACAAGTGGCAGCAGGACATTGTCAGAGATAGTGCCAGAAGATGAGCCCCTCAGGTCAGAAGACACTCAGAAAATGAGAGCAAAGCCTTCAGGAGTACAACATCTTGGATCCTCACTTGCTGATTTGGCATAACTCCAAGTGAGAAACAGCGGCTAAAGCCATCGATTAGTAACTGGAATGTGGAATACACATGGCACGAATCTAGGAGAAATAGAAGCCATCACACATGGATGGAGGAAGATGGAAGAAGATGCTTTCCAGATAGCAACTACTCTGCAGAAATCATTAGAGAAGAGCAACAGAGAGGGATGGGATATTTTATACTTCCCAACGGTGAGATAAGTAGACACAAGTTTATTCAAGTAAAAGAGCAGCAACGCCTGCTGACAGATTCTCTTTTGTCCTTGGCCATGACCACAATGGAGGAGTGCAGCTTCCTTACCTGGCTGACCAATTATTCCTAGTTCCAGAGCTACAGGGACACAGCTCTGCATAACCAATCTGGGCAGATATGAACACTAATAGGCTTGACTTTCTGCCCAAGCTGAGGGAGCTCCCTTCTGATCCCATGCAGTTTGACTTTCCTGATAGCAGAAATAACACAGCCTACTGAGCCATGGGAGGATAGCTCAAAGCTTGAAACAGGCGTCAATAATGAACCAGCTAACTCTCCACACAAGCCAGGATTTCAACTCCACTGGACAAAACCCATATCCTTTCCCAGTGGTGCAGCTCAGCAGAGTGCATCTTAGGGTTCCCAAGAGGGCTGTTACTTACCTGCCCCAGCAGCAAATTACTAGCATAACAGTACAAGCAGAGGGCCAAAAGAATAGGAACTGAGCCCACAGACCTAAGAGAATTAGTTAATCCCCTGGGTTTAAACCAGTCCAAGCATCTGAGACATCCTCTAGGCTGTGGGGTGTTCTCGGGTGGGTGACCACCCACGCATACAGGTGGACTTCCAGCCCCAACATTTTTACATACTGCAGGCAGGAAGCTTGTGTGTGAAGTAAGTACCATAAACCCCAGGGCCCAGAGGCTTCTCCCCATGAGGTACTGGAGACACTGAGAAATCTGCTGGCATTTGATGACATCATCCCCAGGTCAGCATCCAAATAGACCGCTCTAGGCCACTTAGAACAACAACCTGCCCTTTGAGTAGACTCTTGCTTGTGCAGCTCCATCATGGACAATTCACTTAGGCAGGTGGCAGATGCAGACGATACACTCCCCTCCTAACCCCTACCTTGGTGACCTCCATCATCTGAAAAGAGTGAATCCTGCTTCCTCCTGATCCACATGAAGTCTATTCCTTTAAGATAATTAATCTAAGTCTATAAGACTACAGGACTCTCAGCATACTAGTCTCCTAGCTTAAAACTCAACCCCACCCTCCCATCCTGAAAGACTACAAGGTAGTAAAACAACTTACTACCACCAGACACTGCCCCCCCCATCCCCAACACCTCTGCTCCACATCGCCCTTATTTTCCCCAAGGCAGTTATATCCAAGCAGTTCTTTTGTTGTTGTTGTTACTGTGTCTTATCTTTCCTATATCCTCCTCCTCTTTAAAACAAAGTCATGCACTATTCTTATAACATCTTTAATCAGTGCTTCCCCATCTGTTGGTTTACGTAAGAAAAAAACCCTTTATTATTATTTGCTTACAATTTACTTTTCCCCCCCGTTTAGTTCCTACAGACATCATTATAACACAAGTCAGCAATGACCCATCTCTCAATTAGCATCTCATTTAGAGAACACTAGATCATCTCAGGCATTTCAGAGCTACAGCCTATACCCCCTCCCCCCAACACCCTGAGCAGTTATCTCCCACCTCCTCCTCCTAGCCATCACCAAGACAAGCTCCACAACCCAGATACTTCCTCCAATCCTCTTTTGGAAGAAGGATTGGAAGGTGTGCATCCTTTGGAAGCTGTGAGTCCCATCCCATTCACATACTCAGCACAAGACCACTTGGAATTACTTCCCGATGTCCTGACCTTCCACACTACCCGCGGTGTCTCCAGGACAACAAAGAGGAAGAAATAGAGCAGGTCATTAAGAAATTTCTAGCCACAAAAAGCTCAGGACCAGATGTCTTCATAGGGGAATTCTATCAAGTATTCAGAGAAGACCTATCATCAATACTACACAAAATATTCAAGAATTTAAAAAAAAGACAACAAATTCACAAACTTATTCTATGAAATGAGAAAAGCCCTGATGCCAAAACCAGGCAAAGACTCCATAAAAGTAAAATATAAAAATGATAGACCAATATCCCTCATGAACATAGATGCAAAATTCCTCAATAAAACTAGAAGCATTTTTCCTGAAAAGGGAGACCATATAAGGGTGTCCCCTATGACCACTTTTATTCAACATCGTGCTAGAAGTCTTTGCCAGAACTATCAGACAACAAAAAGGAATTAAAAAAATACAAATAGAAAAAGAAGTGAAACTCTCGGTTTTTGCAGACAGTATGATCATAGAAAACCCAGAACTCTCCATAGAAAACTGCTGGAAACAATCAAGGATTTAGCAAAGTAGCAGGATACAAAAATAACAACCAGAAATCATCTAGATTCCTGTATACCAGTGAAGAAAGCTATGAAAAAGACCTTTAAAATACTATTTACACACGCAAATACCATTTACACTAACAACACAAAAGATGAAATATGTAGTAATAAAGCCAACTAAAGAAGCAAGAGACTTATACAGAATATTAGTACATGAAACCAAAACAAAAGACCTACATAAATGGCCCGTGCTCACAGATAGACAGACTTCATATTGTGACAATGTCAATACCACCTAAGCAATCTATAGATACAAAACAATTCCAATGCAAATCCCAAATAAATTCTTTAAAGTAAAGGAAAAGCTATTTAGCAATTTCATATGGAAAGGCAAAAGACCAGGATGAGTAAACACCTTCTCAAAAGAAGAACCAAAGAGGAGGCCACACACACTACCTGACCTAAAAACCTACTATGTAGCCACAGTAGTCAAAACAGCCTGGTATGAGAGATATCTAGACCTGTGGATCAGAACTAAGACTTAAGTGTATCAGCCTACAAGCAACAAGTCTGTGGCAAAGGACCAAAACCAATCAGGTGGAATAGGAACAGCCTCTTCAACAAATGGTGTTGGCAAACGAGATCTCCTTAGGTAGGAGAATGAAACAAGACCCATACCTCTCCTCATGCACAAAAAGGAACTCAAGAGGGGTTAAAGACCTACATGTAAACCCCAGAGCTATCAGGATCATCAACAAGAAAGCGGAAACGAACTTAAGTGCACTACTGCAGTATAAAATATAATAAAAGAAGCACACCCAGAAGGCAAAATAGATGACTGGGACATATTCAAAATAAATCACTTATGCACAGCAAAAGATTTCATCAAAAGAGTAAAATGATAGCCCACAGATTGGGAAATTATTTTTACCAACAAGACAAAGTGTCTAATTACCAAAATCTATAAAACTCTGCAACAGCTCAATAAGAAGTAACAAAAGACCCAGTTAAGAAGTGGGAAAAATACATGAACAGACAGTTCACCAAAAGGACATACAAATAGGTAATAAACACATGAAACAACACTCATAAACACTAGCCACCTGTGAGATGCAAATTAAAACCACAATGAGATACCACCTCATATCCACATTGATAACCCAATTCAAAAAATAAGAACAACAAATGCAAGAGGGGTTGTGGCGAGAATGGAACTCGTATACATTGTTGGTGAACTTGTAAGAACATACAACCATTGTGGCAAAGAGATATGGCAATTGATAAAGCCAGTAGGAATTGAAATCCCATACGATCGCAATACCATTCTTAGGTGTCTACCCAAAGAAATCAGAAGCTCAACAGGAGTGGCTGTATGCTTGCCAATGTTTATTGTAGCACAGGTCACGAAAGAAGAAACTGGAAGGAGTCCAAATGCCCAACAGTAGAAGAACGAATAAAGAAGAACCGAAGAGGAGGCACAGACACAATTCTAGGCGCCCCTAAAGAGTAGTGACGAGAGCTTGACCCACTGTTTGACATGGAAAGAGCTGGAAACCATTATGTGACTGAAGTTAGTACATGACAAAAGGACAAATATCTAGTACTGTAGGAGAAACAACAATTAAACAAGTCCTAGAGATCTATTCCCAAACAAAGGGGTAAAGAGTCTGCTTACTGGCCATGAACCATACATCATCCCTTTATGTGCACTTCATAAGAACCACCTTGAAAGAAGAGACCTCACATCAGCTGGGGCCACTCCAAGAAGCAGGAAAGGGGAGAAGACCACTTACTTGATGCCATACAACACTGAGACAAGGTTGCCACAATCAACAGGCAAGCCACAGGAATGAGAAGGGGACTTTACTGGAAAGTCAAGTAAAGGTCAGGGGCAGAAGCGTCTAGATTTCAGAGGAGACATTTATACTTCTGTTGGTGTGTAAATGGTGCAGGATTTGGTTACATTTCATGCTTTTGTGTATAGGGCTCTTATGAATTGGAATGGACTCAATGTCACCTCACAACAATAGAAGCTGGTACAATAATAGATACACAGACCAATGGACCCAGATAGAAAACCTACAAATAAAAGCATCCACCTACAGCAACTGTTTTCAACAAAGTATCAAAAGACATTCAATGGAGAAAGGATACCCTCTTCAGCAAACAGTGCTGGAAAAAACCGGTCTGCGTCTACAGATGAATTAAACAGGACCCATACCTTGCCTCATGCACAAAAACTAATTCAAGATGGATTAGAGACCTTAAATATAAACTTCAGAACAATAAGGACCATCAATGAGGAAATTGGGACAAACTTAAAGGCCCTATTGTAGAGAATACACACACTACCCATTATAATAAAGATAGTACACTCAGTGGAAGACAAAATGGATGACTGGGACTTATTCAAATAAAATATTTATGCACATTAAAAAACTATCAAAAGAGTATAATGCGAGCCCACAGATTGAAAACAAATTCTCTAGCAATGCCACACAGGCAGGGCTCTAATTACTAAAATCTTTAAAATTTTGCAAAATTAAATAAGAAGAAAACCCAAATACTCCAATTAACTGATGGATAAAGGACATGAAAAGACAATTCGCAAGGGATGGCATTTGAATGGCTAACAAAGCAATGTGGAAATTCTGTAACCAAAAAACTAAAAAGAGGGTAATTGTAACGAGGATACTTGTTTTATGAATGTTTAAATCCGCAGTCACATGGCCATAGCGTTGATTCTGATTTACAGCAGTCCTATAAAACAGAGTAGAACTGTGCCTTCTTTGGTTTCTTAGATTGTTGATCATTACAACAGTAGACAGCGTCATCGTTCTTCCACAAGGTGCCTGGGAGTTTCAATCTGCTGAACTTGAATTTGGCAGCCCATTGTGTATCCCCTATGACACCAAGGCACCTTTCTCACAGGGTAGAAGGCTCGAAGTCTGGATTCAGGGCACTTCCATTTATTTCTTTTTCTTTTAAAAATCATTTTATTGGAAGCTCATACAACTCCCATCACAATCCATACGTACATCCATCATGTCAAGCACATTTACACATTGGCTGCCATTGTCATTCTGAAAACATTCTCTTCCCACTTGAACCCCTGGTATCAGCTCCCCATCTTTCCCCTCCCTCCCCTCCCCCTCATAAAATTTTAATTGATAAATTATTATACATTTATAAATTACTTATAATTTATCAATTATTATTTTGCCATGTCTTACACTGTCCGACGTCTCTCAGGGCAGCTTTAAAGAAGGTGATCTCTCTGTGGGCTCTATCCCTGAGCTTTCTCCAGCTCCCACATTCCTAGTTCTTTGGGGGTTTCCATGTGATATCTATCTTCCCCCAGTTTGTACTTTTGTGCCTCTGCATTGTGCTTTACATTGCTCAAAAGCAATTAGATTTAGAATATATTTCACACTGACATATCCTTTAACATAACAACTCTTTTCAAGTGGAATAATATCCATAGGTATAGAAGTCAGGACCCCGGCACATGTTTTTAAACCTCATGTTGACTAAAAGGACGGCAAGAAGGTCAGGAGGCTCTTCAAATCTAGGCATATGCCTGTTTTTCAAATTGCCCGGATTCAAAGGGATTGGAGAGGAGGTGGAGATGCTGTTTCTTTAAAGAGTACATCCAGGTGGGATTGTCTAAACTCCAGGTGGTAAATTACCTTGTCTGACTATGTTTAAGTCAAGTTTCATGCTTTTAGAACATTATCAATAGTATGTTAATTGGTGTGACATGTTATAAAGTACTTTATAAAGGACCACTATGCTGAATGAGAAACTATACTATGCTCACAGTTGTTTCTGTGTTTGAGCAGCCCCCTTGCTGCAGACACTGTACCAATGCGCCTCCTCGAGGGCTTTCCTTCTTACCTTAAAAAAAATGCTTTCACTACCACTTAAATTTCTTCCTTCCGCACCATTGAGTTTTGCTCATATGCTACCTACTGACATGGTGGAATGTTCACTAGCTCTTTTTGGTAGTGTGATTCTGTGCATTCTGTTTAGATCCTTCCTGCATGAGTCAGTATTTTGCCTAAAGACTCTTTCAATTTTACAACTGGAGGTGTCAATATGTTCCTGAGTTCTTTCAGATTAAGATATGCTCAGTGCATTCTTCTCTTATGGTTTTCGAACGCTAGGTTTTTCCACATTTCATTACAATATTTAACTTTGTCTTGCACTGTGGCCTTCTGAAATTTTCTGTTCCTCTTTGAGTTCATAATTTCTTCCATTTTTTAAAGACTCTCTATCCTTTAGTGCAAGTTTCAGAATCTCTTCTGATATCTTTTGATTTTTTCTTTCTTTCTTTCATATCTTTTTGATGGCCTTCGGCGTTCTTTGTGAATGACGGTTTCGATGTCCTGCCAGAGCTGATCAAGTCTACTGTCATTAGTGTTCAATTAGTCAAATCTTTCCATTCTTGGAACTTTCTCAAGATTTAGGTGGGATAGATTCAATGTCATATTTTGGTTCTTATAAGTTTATTTAAATTTCCTTCAACTACAACCTGAACTTACATATTCACATTTGATGATCTCTTCAATAGTCAGCCCCCTGTCTCATTTTAGCCATTGATATTGTCTCTTCCCACAGATGTAGTTGATTTGATTTCTGTGTTTTACATCTGGAGAAATCATGTATATAATTGCAGTTAGTACTGTTTTAAACAAATGTATTTATACAAAGGGCTTATTACTAAAATCTACAATACCCCCTAACCTACAAAAAAAAAAAAAAGAAAACAGTTAACTCCCTCTAGGAAGTGCACAAAAGACCTGAAAAGAAGTTTCACTAGGGAGAAGACCTGAATGACCAATAAACATATGAGAAAATACTCCCGGTCATTAGCCATCTGAGGAATGCAAATGAAAACAACCATGAGATACCCTCTATCACCCTTGGAAGTAGTCCAAAATTAGAAAATCAGAGAGCAACAAATGTTGGAGGGGATGTGGCCACATAGGAAACACTCTTCCACTACTGGTGGTCGTGGAGATATGTACAGCCTCTGTGAAAAGCGAACTGGTGACATTTAAAGCAAATGTGAATTGCACTACCTTATGACCCAGCTATCCTCCTGTAGGGCATAAACCTAGAAGAGGTAAGGGATAAGTAATCTGTGCTCCAATATTTATTGTAGCGCAATTCACAATCGACCAAAATTGGAAACAACCTAAATTTCCATTAATAGAAAAATGGATTAGGAAATTCTGGCATGTACAAACAATGGAGTACTACGTATTGCTAAAAGCACTGATGATTACATGAAATACGTCATTTCATGAGAAGAGTTGGAGGAAATGATGCTAAGCGAAGTTAGCCAATCACAAAAGGACAAGTGCAACATGAGTCCCCTGAGGTAAGTATAATCAGCGCGGTAGGTATATACAGAAGAAAAGCCACTGATCTCACACTGTACAGGTAGTCGGTGGAGATCAGACCAAACCCAAGGATGTCCATGTCATTCCAAAACAAAGAAGGGGAAAGTGGGGAAGAAGGAGGAAGAAAGGGGTAGGGGGAAGGGAGATAACAGCAGGGGTGGGGGGAGGGGAGCAGGGCACTAACTCACCCAGGGGAGAATATTGGTTATGTCTCCACAGAACTGGGAGTGTGCATGCTGACCAAACTTTGAGGGCAATGTAACCATGTGGAAAAATGCATGAAACTATTGGGCTGCAGGGCCGGCCCCAATCAGAGGCAAACTGACCTCTTCCCTAGAAATATGCACTATAGGGACAACACTAAACCTATAGGTTGGGGACAGGGGCTGGCATGCCATGCCCACACAGAAGCAAACCAAGAAGGAAAAACAGAAAGGGATGGTCTAGACTCCATATTGCACACCAATCCCAAAGGATGACTTCCCTATATGGAGCTGCTAAAGCAGAGAGGATTGTGGGGCCAACTGATGTCCCCTCACTGGTGCACACCACCACAGAGGACAATACTGGGACACACAGCGGGCAGTTAGTCTGGTCTGAACCACGCACAGATGGGCAAACTAAGAAGGGAACCTAACAGATCAGCAACAGGAACAAAGCCAAGCCACAAAGCCCCTGAAAAGCCCCCAAGATAGACTTCAGGCTAGGAGAGGATGCTCCTGGAATTCCCTCAGGACCAGTGGGGAGATAGTCATAAAGGTCAGCAGACAGACCTTGTTTTATATATTCCCCTGCTCCCCAATCTTTTTCTTTCTTTTTACTTGATCTCTGCTATTATTGGTTTGCCTACCTATATAAGAATGATATGGGAAGCAAGCTCAGGGAGAAAGCAATGGGACAGGACTTGGGGACGAAGGAAGGGGAGAGTGAGCAAACAATGTCATAGACAGGGGAACAACTAGGGAATTAAAATCAATAGCAAGGAGGACATAGAGATCCTGGGGTGTTGGAACAACAGTAAGCTAGCTGAGAGGAATTACTAAGAGGTGGAAGTAGGGCAAGCGTGATGGTGGGGCAGGAGGAAGGTAAAAGAAATGAAAAATGTAGAAAGCAAAGCTATGGATAGACATAAGCATTGGGGTGTACATATATAAATACATTAATTCATAAAAAGAGAGGTATTGGCCTAGGTACATATATTTATATGGCAATACACTGAGGTAGTGGACAGATTTGGGGTCTCTGCTCATACCCTCCCTCAATGAAAGAACACTTTGTTCTAACACACTGCCATTCTGTAATGCTCACCCTCCTAGCACAATCGCTGAAGATAAGATGGGTGCATAGGCAAATGTGGTGAAGAAAGTGCCTGGCTATCAAAGATATAGCATCTGGGATCTTAAAGGCTTGAAGTTAAACAAGCGGCCATCTAGCAGAGAAGCAACAAGCCCACATGGAAGAATCACACCAGCTAGTGCAATCATGACGTGTCGTTGGGACCTAGTAATAGGCATCAGAAAACTCAAAACAAACAAATGAAAACATATTGTTGAGAATGAGGGGGGTCAGAACAGAGACCCCAAACCCATCTATAGACAATGGGACATACTCTTACAGAAGGGTCACAAGGAAGGGATGAGTCAACCAGGGCACAGTAAAGCACTGATGAAATAAACAATATATCTCTGGTTTCTTGAGGCTTCCTCACCCCCCACTATCATGACTCCAGTCTTGCCTTTCACCATGGGATAGACCAGAGCATGGGCACAGGTACAGATTAGAGGCAAGAGCTCATGACACACGGAGTCCAGAAACAAGAATGGGCGTAGTGATACCAGAAGGACAGGGAGAATGTGGGGAGAGGAAGGGAGGAAGGGGGAACCAATTGCAATGATGGACACATAACCACCCCCCAACAATCCTCCACTCCAGGGGGATGAACAGAAACTGTGGGGGAAGGAGACTGTGGTTGGTGTAAGATATGAAAATAATAATAATAATTTATAATTTATCAAGCGGTCATGGTGGGGGGAAGAAAAAGGGAAAAGAGGAGCTGATACCAAGGGTTCCATAGGAAGTAAATGTCTTGAAAATAATGATGGCAACATATGTAAAATATGCTTGATACCATTGATGTATGGATTGTTCTAAGAGCTGTAAGAGCCCCCAATAAAATATTTTAATAATCAAAGGTATTTATGATGAATAAGCCATTGGCTTTGTAGAATTCTATTACGCGATCTCCAGTATTGGTTTATCACCCTCTCTACATTTTCCAACTACTAGTCCTTCTTTGCTTTAAACTTTTGTATTCTAGTTGTCAATGATTATCATTGCATTTTTATGGCATGTTTGATCAATTTGACATTGAAGGCATTGGTAGAAATCTTCAATTTCTGCAGCACTATCTTCAGCGAATGGTGCGTAAATCTGAATAATAATTGTATTTATTGGATTTTTTAATATGCAGCTAGATCCTATCACAAACAACACTGTACTTTAAGCTAGAACTTGAGAAAAGCTGATACCAAGGGCTCAAGTAGAAAGAAAATGTTTTGAAAATGATGATGGCAACTTATGTACAAGTGTGGTTGACACAATGGATGTATGAATGGATTGTTATAAAAGCTGTACAAGTTCTCAGTAAAATGATTTTTTTTTAAAGAAAAGAAAGGAAAAATCACATTTATTCTCAGCTGGAAAAAAATGTTCTTCCCAATGCCTAATCATGTATTGAATCAGTTCAAATCTTATTTTAGATCAATAATCTGTAATGTAATACAACTGTGGAAATAAACAGACTTTTCAGTCTAAAAAGAGAAGCTAGATCTTGGAATATCCTTGGTTACAGTGAGTACAATGCTATCCCTCCACATGTGTCATCCCTGGCATAGAATACCATCTGGTTTTCCCAGTCAAAATGGCCGGTTGCAGTCCATTTCAGCACAATAAGACCCAGAATATCAATCTCAACACATTCTTTTCCTTTTGGATGGCTTTCAATTCTCCTGGATTCATACTTCATACAGTCCATGTTTGGATATTAACTGCTGTTTATAATTGTGTTTTCTCATTGTGAGTCGCACTGCATCAGCAAATGCAGGTCACAAAGGCTTTGCTACGTCCACGGCACGATGGTCGACTCCACTTTAAGAAGCAGCTCTTTCTCAGTTACATTTTCAGCAACTTCCAACCCGAGGGGCTCATCTTCTGGCATTATCTCTGACAATGTTCTGCGTCTACTCAGGAGGCCTTCAGTATTTGACAGTATTTTGATGTTATCTATGGGGTTTTCAGTGGTTAGTTCCTCTGAAATGTACAGCCCATGCCTTCTTCGTAGTCTGTTCTTAGTGTGGAAGCTCTGATAAAACCTATTCACTTTTAGTGACCCTGCTGGCATTTGAAATACCAGTGACATCGCTTTCAGCATCCTGGTAATACACAAGCCACCAGAGTATGACCAACTGACAGACCCTACTGTTTATTAAACAAGGTCTCAATGAGATATACATTTATATATGACATATATACTATTTACATTTATGTATGTATATATGTATTTGGGAGCCTAGTGGCATATGATTATGCATTGGCCCGCTAACAACAGGTTCAGCTGTTAGAAACCACAAACCAATGTTTTGAGAATGATGATGGCAACAAATGTACAAATGTGCTTGACACAATGGATGCATGTATGGATTGTGATTAAAGTTGTAGGGGCCCCAATAAAATGATTAAATTAAATAAAAAGAAAGAAAGAAACCACAAGGCACTCTGAAAGAAAGAGGAGGTTTTCTCCTCCATAAAGAGTAGTCTTGGACACCCACAGGTGCAGTTCTACCTGCCCTATAAAGTCACTATCAGTCGGGATAGACTCCATTGCAGTGAGGAGTACGAGGTAGTGAGGTTATTGTGCCAACCTGGCCGAAAAACACACGTGGGATTAGTTGAAGGGCGGAGAGATAAGTGGCTTGGCGAACCTTGTCTTTCTTGTCTCTTTCTCTTTGGTCATCGGATCAGTGTGTGGCTGCCTTGCTTGTTCTGTGCCTCAATTTGCAAGGTACACTACCTGTGGGACACCTAACCTGTGGACTGTGTCGCTGACTGTCAGACCCTGTCATCTGGCTGACTGTTGGTGACCTGCCTTGCTGTTTGCTGCCTGTGCCCGGGTAACCAGAATTGCTCTATAAGGAGTACCTGGTAGTCCTCAAGACTTGAAGGACTGCCAGTGTCTCATAACTGTCTCACGTGAGTGAGTTGCACTGAGCCATTTGTACTGCTTTATAATTTAATTAACTATTTATTTCTTATGTTATCTATCCGTATAAATATATATAAAATTATTAGCATTCTGGTTTTGTTTCTCTAGAGGACCCTGTCTAACACAGGAGTGTATGTGTGTGTGTATTGGTAGATATTTGTTGAATTAATGGATGAAATTGCCAATGAAATCACTTTTCCTCCATTGTTGTATATATTAAAATATTTATGTTAACATCAGATACTTAGTAATCCTATTCATTCTTTCTGTCTTCAAGCCCTATTGTTTGAGTAAACACTGGGCAGGCATGTTGATTGTCTGTCCTCGGTCTGTTTCTTTGTGAACGTCTCCACAACAGCACACGGAATTCCTCTGTAGGAGTTGGAGCCGAGCCAGTTTCAGGTGAAGCTTTTCATGGGAAGCAATCCTGTAACTGTTACCATGAATTTGTAAATAGAACTGCAGCCTGCCAACGTGTCCCACATTCAACAACTTATATAAACAAGAAAACTTCTGCCTTTTGTCACGTGTCAGAAATTCTGTCTTCTAGAAGAACAGCAATTTTTTTTTTGGGGGGGGGGAGATTTCTGAGATGGTGAGGAAAAAGCATCATTAAAATGCCTATTTCAAAAATTGCATTTTAACTCCGTCTTTAGATGAGTGCCGTAACCTCTCTGATTTTAGTCTCCTTTCTTTCGAAGCAAAATGTTCGGCTGATGATTACGGTGGTTCTTGTGAGCCTTAAAATTCTTTAGTCTGAAGTGGTGGGTTCTGAACTTGTACATCCAACCTTTCTGAAGGACAATGGATATCAAGCATATCAAGGACCTTAAAAAGTCAGCTTCTACTCAGAAATTCTACTTTTAGGCATATACTATAAGGAAAGACCATAGAAGCAGTCCCAATGAGTTTTCAACATATTTGTGGAAATATCTCCTTATCTTTTATTTATTATTTTAAATTTTAATAAATCATTTTATTGGGGATTCTTACAGCTCTTATAGCAATCCATTCATCAATTGTATCAAGCACATTTGTACATATAGTGCCATCATCATTTCCAAACCATTTTCTTTTTACTTGAGCCTTTGATATCAGCTCCTCTTCCCTCCCTCCCTCCCTCTCCCACCCTTCCACCCTTGTGAACCCTTGATAATTTATAAATTGTTTTCATTTTCATAGTTTTCACTGTCCTGTGTCCCTTCACCCACATTTCTGTTGTTCAGCGCCCTGGGGGGAAGTGTTGTAAGTCAATCTTTGTGATCAGTTCCTGGTTTCTCCCCCTTTCCCCACCACCATTCCCTTACCCTCATGGTATTGCTACTCTCATTATTGGTCCTGAAGGGTTTATCTGTGTTTTGAGAGCTCTGATCTGTACCAGTGTATATGCTCTGGTCTAGCCAGATTTGTAAGGTAGAACTGGGCTTACGATAGTGGGGGTGGGGAGGACGAAGCATTAAAGAACTAGAGGAATGTTGTGTGTTTTGTGGTGCTGTACTGCACCTTAGCTGGCTTGTCTCTTCCTTTCATTTATCTTTTAATTCCATTTTTCTACAAACTTTTGACGTCCCTTCATGTGTATGCATAAGGGTGTTTATGGCAGAGTAATTTAGACTTTGAAGCAATGCGTATGATTTTTAGCAGCTTCTTCTTCTGAAGTGGGGAGCTGAGCCCTTCTTCATGGTCTGGTCTTAGTCTGGAAGCCCCTCTGAAATCTGTTTGCTTTGGGTGACCCTGCTGGCATTTGAAATACCAGTGACATAGCTTTCAGCATCACAGCAACACACAAGCAACTACAGCACAACAAACCGACAGGCAAGGGGTGGTTGAGCTGATTAGGAAACTTCAAAGGGTAGCTCGAGAAGACAAAGCCAAATATCATAATGAAATGTGCAAAGACCTAGAGTTAGAAAACCAAAAGGGAGAACATGCTTAGTATAACTGAAATGGAAAGCACTCCAGAAAAAGTCCAAGCCTTGAGTGGTCCTCTTGAAGGATTCTAAGGGCAAAATAATGAATGATGCAGGAAGCGTCGAGCGAAGATGGAAAGAATACAGTCACGGTACCCCAAACAATTAGTCGGCACTCCATCATTTCTGGAGGGAGCAAGAACTAATGGTGCTGAAAGAAGCTCAGACTGCACTGAATGCATGAGCCAAAAACAAGGATCCAGGAATTGATGGAATATCGATTGAAGCGGTTCAGCAACCCGAAGAAGCACTGAGAGCACTCACTTGTGTATGCCAGGAAATGTGGAAGACTGTTACCTGGAAAACTGACGGGAAGAGATCCATATTTGTGCCCATCCCAAAGAAAGGTGACCCAACAGAATGCTAACACTACAGAAACTCACTGACATCGCAAACAAATGCAATTTTGCTTCAGATCATCCAACAGCGGCTGCAGCAGCACCTTGTCAGGGAACTGCCAGGCATTCGTGCAGATTCAGAAGAGGATTCACAACCAGGAATATCACTGCTGATGTCTGATGGATCTTGGCTCAAAGCAGAGAATGCCAGAAAGATGTTTGCTTGAGTTTCATTGACTACGCACAGGCGTTCGACCATGTGGGCCAGGATAAACTATGGATCACCTTGAGAAGGATGGGACTTCCAGAAGACGCTGTTGTGCAGGATCTGCACATGGATTAACAAGGAGCTGTGGGAATAGAACAGGGATTGTGGACAACTTAAAATCAGGAAAGGTGTGTGTCGGGGTTCATCCTCTCACCATTCTTGTTCAATCGATACGCTCAGCAAATCATCAGAGAAGCATGGGCGTATGAAGAAGGCCACGGCAGAAAGGCTTACATGACACAACCTTGCTTGTTGGAGGTGAGGAGGATTTGAAGACCTCGTTGATGAAGATCAAGGATTGCTGCCGTAAGTAGGGATTACAACTCAATGTAAAAAGACCCAAATCGTCACAACTGGTAACTGTGTGACCAAACTGTGTGACATCATGATGAAGTGGGAAAAGGTTGATGTTGTCAAGCATTTCCTCTTGCTTGGATCACCAAACAATGCTCATGGAAGCAGCAGTCAGAGATCCAAAGCCACAACGGATTAGGTAAATCTGCCGCACAAGATCTCTTTAGACTGTTGGAAAACAAGGATGTTCTTTTGAGGACTAAGGTGTGCCTGATTCAAGCCATCATACTCCCATTGCTTCAGACACCTGTGAAAATTGACCTTGAACAAGGAAGACCTAAGAAGAATTGATGCATCCACTGTTCTTAGATTAGAGCTATGATTAAGGCCAAGCTCCAGGTCCATTTATTTATTTATGGTTTATATAAGTCTCTGGTTCAGTTTAGAAACATCATTTTTTGGTAAGACAATTCTATTGATAGTATTATTAATTTAGCCAATGTACAGAATTAAAAACCCTATGAAGAAAAGAATGTGATACATGTATAAACAAGCTTTGATGAATTCTTACTACTCCCCCCCCCAAACAACACACATTTTAAAACTTATATTTCTAGTCCTTCCTCACAAGATGACACATCGAATTGGTCCAGATCATTACCATCAATCCTGTTGTGAAGAATTTTCCTGCCAAACCACTGCCCGAGACACTAGCTGATGAACTGATGTCACTGTATCAAGTCTCAATCCTTGATCCATTCAGCTGAGTTCAGATTGGCTAGTGCAAGTGGCACTGACATGAAAAAATTGGGGGCAAAATTCCTCTGGGATGGACAGATATACATACATGTATATATATATTTTTTCTGAAGATAATTTTTTATTATTTAATCATTTTATTGGGGGCTCGTACAACTCAGCATAATCCATCCATCCATCCATTGTGTCAAGCACATGTGTACATTTGTTGCCATCATCATTCTGAAGATATTTGCTTTCTACTTGAGCCCTTGGTATCAGCTCCTCATTTTCCCCTCCCTCTCCCTCCCTCCCTCATGAACCCTTTCTACATCAACCTCAGCAATGTTTCTTTCAAATGGACATAAATAAATAAATAAAAATAAAACAGGCAAACTGTGCTGGAGAAGTTTGGGGGAACTTTTTGGTTTTAGTCATAGCAGATATGACTAATACTTTGGCTCTGTTCGAGAAGTTGCTCACACCTGAGACTAACGAACAATCTGCTGAGGTGAGATTCTGCTTTAGCCACTGTGCCTCACTTAGCTTTCAGTGTTGAGACAGGAAGGAAGCAGAGCAGAAGTAGAGAAAAAGGCTTGGCATGAGACTCACTCACCAGGTTGGCGTTGGTACTGGGGAGTAACTGGGGGGAAAGTGGAGATTCCGGGAGACAAAGCAAGATGTCCAGAGAATGCCGCAGTCAATCACAGTTTGGGGCAATACCCAGTACCAAAGGAGCCAGGTGAGCAGACTACATAGACCGAGGGCAGATCCAGGAAAGGGGTAGAACCCGAGAGGGTTGTCAATTGGTGACACCGATCCAGGAATAGGGGAGGAGTTGTAGAGCAGGGTGAAGGTGGGAACAAGAAGGACGAGTGGGTGACTGCCTCAGCGGAGAGTGGGGCATATTGGATCTGGAGGTGTGGGAAAGTAAACAAAAGATAAGAGCCATCGTCCCCCAAATACTGCCCCAGAAGTGATCTAAAACGCAGGATCAATTAAACAACCTTTTCCCTTAGATCCACAGCGCTTGTTGGATTAACTGTGATGGCTGTGTCCCTATTAGAAGGTTTCCCAGGTGGCCGAAGCTACTGTTAGCTGCCGTAGAGTTGACTCACACAGAATACCATGATACCTGACCCTGCACCATTCCATAATTGTTGGTATAGTTCTGCCCAGTGCTGCAGCTGCTGTATCAATTAATCTCAGACTTTACTTCTCTTTCACTGACACGTTTCCACTCCTTAGTCTTTCTGATGATGTGTCCATTGTAAGCCAGCATTCTTCAACACCATCACGATTCCAGTATGGGATTTCTCCTTCTGTCTTCCTTTCTACTGTTCAACTTCCGCGCGCATGTGCAGTGATTAAAAGGATTATGGTCGCGTGCACCTTAGTCATTGAAGTTACACCATTGCTTCTGACGAGCTCACAGAGGTCTTTGGCAGCAGATTTTCCCAGTGCAATGCAACATCGATTGCTTGACTGCTGTATCCATGGGCTTTGATTATTGTCTGGCAAGAATGAAATCCTTGGCCACTTTAATTTCTTCACCATCTATCATGATGCTATTTATTAGTCTTTGGTAAAAATCTATGGTAAACTGTAACCGTGGCTTGATTCAGATTAGTCAGGCTAAGCAGAAACAAATGAAGCCAGAGAGAAGCTGGTGAGATTGAAAAACTGAAAAGTGCATTTTAAAAAGCTACCATATTTTCCAGCTCTATGATGTTTAAATTTTACTTTTGTGTTTGGACCACCACAGAGCAGCAGTGCATTTTCATAGGTGGCCTTCTATATTTTAAAAGTATTTATTAAGTCTACAAGCCTTTATAAAATATCTCCTGTGTGCTATGGACTGTACTATGCCTTTCAGAAACAAAAAAAATGGACTATTATCCAACCTGGCAGGTGTTCTCAATCTATCTGTAATCAATAAACTGAGTGCAAATTCCTGGAAGGTAGGTTTATCTTTCCTCTGTATTCTCAGGCTGTTAATGGTGATTGATCTATATTGCCTCATTTGGACTCATCCAGAACTTCTCATATTCATTATGCAAAGACTTAAAGGACTGAAATAGATATCCATTGCTGTAATAAAAGCTAATAATTCCTTACAAGTAAGATCCAGCTGCCTGGGATGTGAAACGCTTTCATTGCCAAGGAGCATTCTAAAACCCAAACCCACGGGATCAAGTCCGTGTTAACTGATTGTGACCTTGGAGGATGAACTAGAGCTGCTTATAGGAGAAGGTAAATCATGTTTTAGGCCACTTTTCTCTCATGGAAGCAGCTGGTGGACTATAACTGCTGGCCTTCAGTTAGTAGCAACGCCCTGTGTCCAAGTTCATAGCCAAGATACCAAAGGTGTCTAACAATTGCGGAGTGCTTTTTATATGCTGGAGCACTGGTAGCGTGAGCGAGTTACATGTTCAGCAACTAACGACTAGATTAGCAGTTTGCTACTAGGTCAGTGGTTTGAAGCCACCGGCCACTCTGAGGAAATAAGGTGAGATAATCTACTCCTCTAAAGAGTTACAGTCCTGAAAAACCAACCGGGGTGGTTCTATTCTGTCCTGCAGTGTTGTTATGATAATGGACACAATCGCAGTGAGTTTTCTGTTTGCTAGGCACTTTCCTGAGATTTTGTGTTATTAAAGCACACAACCTGAGGTAGTTAGTTTATTGTGCCAACCTGGCTGATAAACAAATGTGGGGGTAATTGAAGGGTGGACAGATAAATGGCTCAGTGAGCCTCACCTTTCTAGTTCTTGGGTCTCTTGCTTTGTGATGGTTGGATCAGGGTGCAGCTGCCTTAGCCAGTTCCCTGCTTCATCTGGCAAGGTTCACTTCCTGCAAGATATCCCCAAGGAGAAGCTGCATGGACCTACCCCGATGCAGCCCTGGGTGCTGGAGCAGCTGTGTGGAGACCCCTGCCAGTGCTGAGATGTTTACAGGTTCACTGATTCAGGTTTCCTCCTGCAGTCAGCATCAGAGTGTGTGTTTTCTGAGATGGAGGAGGACCTTGTGGATTGGTATCGGACATATGGGTTAATGTTGGACTTGTGGGTTTGGGCAGCACTGGGTTGGGATGTTTTCTTGAGGTGCACTTAAACTTTATATAAAACACTCATATTTGAGTTTCTGTGGAGTTCTTTCTCTAAAGTATTCACAACTCATTGAAGCAGGTTGTTTTACTTTTTCTTAGTAATAAATAGTTTGGTAAGTAGCTCAAGGGAGCACAGTTGCTAAGCAAAAAGCTGGAATTTGAGCCTAAGCAGTCTTGCTCAGAGTCCAGGCATGTAACAACTCAGTTATGTTCTGTCAGTGGAAGGCAGAAGAAGGAAATAGTCTATACTAAGGAGGAATTTATACTCTGCTTGGAGTAGAAAATGCTAAATTGCTGAGAATTTATTTGAAGCATGTAGTGTGATGCTGTAGACTGTAACTTGCAGAGGTTGAAGCAGGGCGAGTTCAATGGTAAGGATAAGTCAACCAGAGAGCGCATTTGGGGAGTATGTAGGATCCGAGGAGTGGCAGAGAAGCAAGCGTGGTGGGGCAGGCGTGAGGGCAGCATCTGGAGAACACTACTCGGCGCCCTCTAACGGTGCCGAGCACCAAGCATGCGCAGGGAGGAGCGTGAAGAGAAAACGAAAAGGTGGTTTCCTCTTTTTCTTCTAGAGAACATAAAAGCTCCACACTAGCATCTTTTATTCATGTAGTGCTATCTCTGAAGAGCTAAAGTAACTCCCAAGGCTTTATCCATTTTGAAAAGAGAGTAACTTCTTCTAGAATTTGCATAAGCTGAAAGAAAAAGATGGGTTAATTAGGGTGTGAGGTAGTATCGATGAAGAGCACAGCTTTCCCCCGGATCCTGGATGCTTCCTCCCCCCAACTACCATGATCCGAATTCTACCTTGCAGGGCTGGATAGGACAGAGGCTGTACACTGGTGCATATGAGGGTTGGAGGTACAGGGAATCCAGGGTGGATGATACCTTCAGGACCAAGGGTGTGAGGGACGATGCTGGGAGAGTGGAGGGTGAGTGGGTTGGAAAGGGGGAACTGATTACAAGGATCCACATGTGACCTCTTCCCTGGGAGAGGGACAGCAGAGAAGGGGGGAAGGGAGACTCCGGATAGGGCAAGATATGACAAAACAACGATGTATAAATTACCAAGGGCATATGAGGGAGGGGGGAATGGGGAGGGAGGAGGGGAAAAAAAGAGGACCTGATGCAAGGGGCTTAAGTGGAGAGCAAATGCCTTGAGAATGATTGGGGCAGGGAATGTATGGATGTGCTTTATACAATTGATGTATGTATATGTATGGATTGTGGTAAGAGTTGTATGAGTCCCTAATAAAATGTAAAAGAAGAAAAGAGAAAAAAATGATTAGGGCAAAGACTGTACAGATGTGCTTTATACAAGTGATGTATGTATATATATGAACTGTGAAAAGAATTGTATGAGCCCCAATAAATTGTTAAAATTAAAAAAAAATTTATAATTTTTACCTGTATATAATTTCTGCTCATACTATGTTCACTATATATATGTGAGTGTGTGTGCGTGTGATTATATATGTACACTATTTTTTTCTCCCCCTAGAACTGAAGTTATCCAACAACCAAGGATCAAGCCATTAGTCCCACTGGGATTCCCAATAGTTAGTTACAAATGCATTCAAACCCAATGTCTCCTTCATTTTCAAAATAAATAACGGAGATCTATTTGTGTGAATGAATGCAAAAGGCTATGTCAGGATGATGCCAAAGCACTCAATCAATTTGATTCACTGAGGTGAAAATGGGCTAAAGCTAAGGCATTACAGTGGCATAAAAGGGAAAATTTACATTAAGATCTTCCTTTATGCTAGGATTTATCATATTTTTAGTACTTATTCCTTTAATATTCATAAAAATACTAGAAGAACTATATTTATCCCTGTTTTATAGATAAAAAAGACAGTCTTTGTATGATGATATTTGTAACAATTGCATTTTGCTTAGTCCTCTAATGTAATTTGGTGTCACCCCGGGGCACAGTGGCTCCCCTCCAGGTCAACACTGATAGCCTGGTATCAGTGGTTCTCAACCTTCTTAATGCCGCGCCCCTTTAATACAGTTCCTCATGTAGTGGTGACCCCCCCTAACCATAAAATTATTTTCATTGCTACTTCATAACTGTAATTTTGCTACTGTTATGAATCAGGCAACCCCTGTGAAAGGGTTGTTTGACCCCAAAGGGGTCGTGACCCACAGGTTGGGAACCGCTGCCTCAGATTCATATTTATGGTCCATTCAGTATCTCCTTCTCACTGCCATTGAGTTACTTTTGATGCATACCAAGCCTAGAGGATGGGCTAGAACTGTCCCCGTGGGTTTCCAAGACTTTAATGCTGTAGAGGAGTAGAAAGCCCGCCTTTCTCCCACAGAGCAGCTGCTAGTTTACAACTAAGTGGAAAGAGCGCCGACATTCTCGCAACCGGACCAGTATATAACATCCTGGGAGATGGAGTAGAGTTGGCAGGATGTCAGCAAGTGACACATGGCATTCGGTAAATGTGCTCCACCACCTCTCTCAAGTGTTGAAAAGCAAGGATGCTACTCTAAGGTAAGGTGCATCTGGCACAAGCCAGGCCATTTTCAATCACCTAATGTGCATGTGGTAGTTCCATAATCTTATGTCAATTTGAGGATATTAAGAGTGAAGGGGCGGAATCTAGCCTGTTGGTCAGATCACAGCCTGATGATGTCTCTGTGTGGGCGTGACTTTCTCGTGAGGATTCTGGGGACTTCCTCTCTTTCTCGGGGGAGGGGAACACGCTCTCTCTCTGCTTCACCTTTCGGTTGACAAGTCATGTGATGTCACACTGATGGCAACCACAGCCCTGGAAATGCACCCACTGCCATTGGATCCACAGGGCTTTCCACCCACTGCTCTGCAATCTTCCTGCATTTTGGCAGCATGTGATGCATGAGTAAGGAGGAATCTATGGACTAGTATTGGACATATGGCCTAATATCAGACTTATGGACTTGATCTGGACTGGGCTGGGATGTTTTCTCAATATACAATTGCTCTTTGATATAAAGCTCTCTCTTACACACATATGTGTGTCTCTGGATTTGTTTCTGTATTCACCCCGGACTGACAATGCATGCAAAGTTGGACAGTGAATAAGGAAGGTCAAAGGAAAATCAATGCATGTGAACTATGGTGTTGGCAGCAAGTAGTGAAACTATCAAAAGAACAAACAAATTTGTCTTTGAAGAAGTAAAACCAGAATGCTCCTTGGAGGCATCTCACGTACTGTGGACAGTGGTCAGGAGAGACCGGGTTCTGGAGAAGGCCATCATGCTGGCTAAAGTAGCAGGGCTTCGAACAGGAAAGCATCAGTGACTCAAACATAAGAATAACTTCGAAGACGGCCCAGGACCAGGCAGTGTTTCATTCTGTTGTGCACAACGTCACTATGAGCAGAACCAACTCAGGGCACCTACCAAGAGCAATTCCTTCAGCTTTCCTAGTATTAGTGTCTCAGGAAGTGGTAAGCAACTCATGGCCATGCATCGCTAAAATAGCTGGGAGATAGTGGTAACTTTCATTGTCCTCCTTTGTATTCCTGCTAGCCAATACCAGAGAGTTTAATAGCAGTCTTCTCAGGGGTCCAGAAACAATGCCCAGGTCTTCTCGAGCCAGAACTCCATGTCTATACCTGATGAACTTTTTCATAGTAAATAAGCATAGCTCAATTCACAATGTGAAAGATCATCTCCATCCCATAATCTTTTTGTAATAAAGTAGCTAGTTCTACAGGATTTAGAATTAACCTGAGTGAAAGATTTAGCACTTCTGGTGTCCTGGGTCTCAGGACTGTGACCGTCCACGTAGTCACACACAAGTTCTCTTATCAACAGGAGTTCCTGCAACTTTGATTGCATTTCACGTGACAAGATTTAAAAATAAATACATTTTATTGTGAACTGATGAAGATTTACAGAGCAGATAATTAGTTTTACATTCAACAGTTCATGTATCCTTTACTTTATCTCATTGCAATGCCATCAGGCAATACCACTTATCCCACATCATTACTGTGCTTCCCCTCCATTCTCCCTTCTCTCCTAACCCTTCTAAACTTCGTCCTAGGGCAAATGCTTCTCTGGCCAGAAATAGTTGATCATTCAAAGGTGTTCATACTTCACTAGTGTTATTATTCCCTTATAGACCTGTCTAATTTTTGGCCATGGAAATTAGTTTGTATTCAGATCTGAAGGGCTACAACCTTGAAGATTTCACCAGTTCTATCTGACCTGTAATTTTGAATTTGTTCTCACCATTTTCTTCCCATTCTATACAAAGTCTTCTAATGTGATTTCTTTCAGAAGAGTTGGTAGTGACAACTATTTAGTTCTAAACAGTCGACCATTGACTTCTTCTGGCCTTAGAGTCACGTGGCCCATTAGTACAATGGAATAACTGTTTCCATGTATCTTGGGTTTCCTTCGCTCTTCATTCTTTCAGACAAGGAGAGGCAATAGATGTCTGCTCAAGAGCTTCTAAGACCTCAGTACTTTCCTTGTTGGGATGGAGATCATTGTCTTTGTGAACTATTCCTGTATACCAGTGAAGTGAGTTAAGGAAAAAAAAATCAAGAAAATAATGCCATTTATAGTAGCCACGCAAAAGATGAAGTAATTAGGAATAAACCTAACCAATGAAATAAAAGATCCATACAAAGAAAACTACAGATCATTACTACAAGAAACCAAAATAGACCTACACGAATGGAAGACTATCCCATTTTCACTGATAGGAAGACTGGATATTGTGAGAATGTCAACACCACCCAAAGCAATCTATAAATATAACACAGTTCTGATTCAAACGCCAACTTCATTCTTCAAAGAAATGGAAAAACAATAACCAACCTTATATGGGGAGAGAAGAGATGTAGAATAAGCAAGAAACGCCTTAAAAAGAACAAAGTAGGAGGCCACACATTACCTGTCCTCAAAACCTATTCCACAGACACATTAGCTAAAACAACTGGTATAGTAAGAGATACACAGTTCCCTGGACTAGACTAGAAATAAGCCCATCCACCTACAGGCAACTGAATTTCAATAAGGAACCAAAAGAACATTAAATGGGAAAGAGATAGCTTCTTCAACAAATGATGCTGACAAAATTGGATTTTTATTTGCATAAGAATGAAACAGGATTCAAACCCACCCAACATACAAAAACAAACTGAAGATGGATCAGAGGCCTGAATGTAAATTCCAGAGTTTTCAAGATCATCAATGAGAAAATAGGGACAAACTTAAGTTCCCTTATGCAGGGCATAGACATATGGTAAAGGAAGCACACAAAATCAAAGACAAAATAGATGAGTGGAACTTAGTAAATATAAGATACTTATCTGTATAAAATTCTTAATCAAAAGATTTAAACAAAATTTTGTAGATGAGAAATTTTTTAGCAATGATACAGTAGAGAGGAGACTAACTTGTAAAATCTATAGATACAATAGGAAAAGACCCCAAGCGTCCATTTTAAAAATGGACAAAAGACAGGAGTAGACAGTTTACCAAAGAGACATTCAAGTGACTAACATGAAAAAATGCTCACTATTAGTGGTCACTTGGGACATGGAAATAAAAACAACAATGAGATGACATACCCACAACAATATTCCAATTCAAAAAAACAAAGAAAAAATGCTGGAGAGGGTGGGGAGAAGCTGGAACTGTAAAACACTGCTAGAGGATTTATAAATATGTACAACTGTTGTGGAAAGTGATATGGCCCTATGTAAAATAACTGGGAAGAGAAAACCATATGATTCAACAATACTTCTACTATGTTTATATTCCAAAGAAGTGCGAGACACAACAAGGACAGATGTACATTCTCCCATATTCATTGCAGCAAATTCACAAAAGCAAGAAACTGGAAAAAGGGGAGCCACCAATCAGTAAGAGAATGGATACAGAATCTCTGGTAGATAATGGAATATTATGATACACCCTGGAATACTATGCATCTCTGAAAAACAATTCTCTTTAGATCCATTTTAAATTTGTTCTAGTTTTTATTGATTTCTGCTTTCTCTTGGATCAGTGGGCTTCTATTTTGTTTTAGAGTAATGGAATTTGTGTGATTCTCCTTATATGGCAACCAGAAGAGGTAAATCTATGGGATCAGTAACCAGGCATTTTTTTTAATGACTATGGCAGGGAGATGGTGGGGGTACAGGTGGGGGATAGGGAGCTAAGAATAATGAGTATATGAATGAATAAAATGTCAATAGACTAAATGCACCAATGAAGAGACAGACAGTAGCAGACCGGATTAGAAAACACAACTTCTTCACTTGAGAGGCACACCTAAAACTCAGACAAAAATAGATAAAAAATCAGATGATGGAGAAAATTTTATTAAGAGAGTAGCAGCAATAAAAGAGCAGGAGTGGCTCTCTGCTCTTTTGAATCTCTGATAAAACAGATCTCTTATGAATCTCTGATAAAATAGATCTCATGAATCTCTGATAAAATAGATCTCTTATGAATCTCTGATAAAATAGACTTCAAGGCAAACAGCATCATTAAAGATAGAAAAGGACAGGCTGATTTTAGACTCCAAGGTCAGCAAACGGAGCACTCTTTTTGCTGCCTCATCGCATGCTTGCTTCCTTGTCCATCCCTGTGCAGATCCACTGCGGGAAGAGCATGGCCAGGTTCATGATGGGACCTGAGGAATATGACCAGACCTGGGATTAGTCTGCTCATAATCTGGAGACCCAAAAAAGCCACCCCACCCCCCATCCAATAAAACACCTCGACAGAGGCATTTGAGTGGCGACTCAATTGAGTCCCCACCTCCTGCATCTGGCACTCTCCTTTCCTTTTAAGTAAACCTTGCTTCCTGCGTGCCGTTTGTGGTCTGTGAGTTCGTTCTTCAGTTAAAGAGACCAAGAACCCCTGGAAACATCAAAGCCATTACAACAGTGTTATGAATTGAATTGTAGCTTCTCAAAAGATAATGTTAACATTTTCACTTCGGGTACCTGTGAACCTGAGTAGGTTGAATCCTAATCCCATGTGGTTGGAATTTTTATTACAGAAGAAAAGAACTACAGAGAGGCATGCACTGGCAAGGTTGGCCACGTGATGGTGGAGCTCTGGGGCACTTTCAAGCTAAGGAATGCCCGGGGTGCCAAGAACCAAGGAGGAAAAGAAAACATCTTCTCCTAGAGCCCTCCCAGTACCTGGAATTTGATTTATGTGATAGTTACATAATTTCATGTCCACTTAAAGATCTATAAAGCGTAGGGGTGTAGTTTGACCTGCCAATCAGGTTACAACCTGATGGTGCGTCCTTGTGGCATGGCCTTCTCTTAAGCAGGGCCCTGGGAACCTCCATTCTCCCTCGGCCTTCACCTTCCTCCTGGCTGACTCTGGTTGCTGTGATGTTCCACACGACTTTGCACCCACTGGCCTGTGATCCTCCTGAAGCAATGGGCATTCTGCTTCATTGCTTGTGACTGTGTGAGTCTGAGGAGGGACTTATGGACTACTAACAGACTTATGGACTTGAGTTGGATGGGGCTGGGATGTTTTCTTGACACATAATTACTTCTTGATATAAAGTTCTTTTGTACACATGTTTGAATGTCACTGGATTGGTTTATCTAGTCAACCCAGCCTAACACAGTCTCCTAGATTTCAGAACTGGGACAGAAAGATTCAGTTCATAAATTTGGTAAAGCAACATTAGGAAATGTATGCTTACTGTCTTCAAGTCCATTCCAAGTCATGTCAACACCCTGTGTGCAGAGGAGAACTGCAGTCCACAACGTTTTAAAAGTGAGGATTCTTCAGAAGTAGATTGTCCAGTGTTCAAAGGAGCCTCTGGATGGGTTTGAACCCTCAGCCTCTGGGCTAGGAGCTGAGTATTTAATCATTGCACCACCCAGGGCCTACAGGAAATGAATACTCATTGCTATCTCATCAATTCTCACAGCAACCTCTATAGTTCAGAGTCGACAGTCCCGCAGGGTTTCCAAGGCTGAGTAAAATCTTTCTGGAAGCCGACTGCTTTATCTTTTGACCATGAAGCAGCAGGTGGCATGTACAACTGAACTTTCAGTCAACATTCGCATACTTAACCACTTGTGGTCGTTATATAATCTGTTGTCAATTTGAGAAGTACATAACCTGTTGTCAATCAGATCTCGGCTTGATGACCTCATTTGGAGGTGCTATGAAGATTAATAGCTCACTGGATGTGGGACACACACACACTCCCTGCGAGACATTCCTGTTGAGAAGACACATGGAGCTATGCTAGAGCCCTGGAGCAGAAAGAGCCACGTGGAGACCCCCACCAGCACTGGGATGTTTCCACTGCCACTGGATCCCCAAGATTTGCCACCCACTGGTCTGTGATGTTCCTTCATTCGGTGTCATTGCATGTGTGGCATGAGTCTGAAGAGGAAATTATAGATTGGTATCAGACATATGGGTTCATATCAGACTTATGGACTTGGTCTGGACTGGGCTGGGATATTTTCTCCATATTCAATTGCTCTTGTATATAAAGATCTTTCTTATACACATATGAATGCCTATGAATTTGTTTCACTCGCCTACCCAGACTAACCCACCACTTAACCACCAAGGTTTCTTCATCAAATGAGTACATGGGGACAAACAGGTGCTTCTCCAGAAGATGGAGAGTCACTTACTCTTAATAAGTTTAGTCAATGGGCACCTATAAGTTACAGTGGATAAATCAAAAGATTTATGGATTGAGCCCACCAACCACTTTGCAGGATAACGTTGCGGTAGTGTGTTTCCGTAAAGCTTGCAGTCTTGGGAAGCTGGTGGGCGCTGTTTCACTCTGTGATTGTGATAAGAGTTGTATTAGCCCCTGAGATAGTTAAAGGTTTATTGTGCTAACCTGGCTGATAAACACATGTGGGGTTAGTTGAAGGGCAGAGAACTAAATGGCTTGGTGAGCCTCACCTTTCTAGTTCTCGGGTCTCTTGCTCTCTGATGGTTGAACCAGGGTGCAGCTGCCTTAGCCAGTTCCCTGCTTCAGCTGGCAAGGCCCACTTCCTGCAAGACATCCCCAAGGAGAAGCCTCATGGACCTACCCTGATGCAGCCGTGGGTGCTGGAGCGGCCGTGTGGAGACCCCTGCCAGCACTGAGATGCTTACACTGCCACTGGGTTCAAAGACTTTCTACCCACTGGCCTGTGATCATCCTGCACGCAGTGTTATTGTGTGTGTTTTGTGAATTTGAGGAGAAATTTGTAGATCAGTGTTGGACTTATGGGCTTGGACTGGACGGGGTTGGAATGCTTTCTGAATGTACATACCCTGTATATATAACTCTCTCTTATACATATATGAGTTTCTCTGGATTTGTTTCCATAGTCTACCCAGACTAACACAGCCCCCAATAAAATGATTAAAAAGAAGACGAAGAATCCTCCAATCGACCAATCCACACGCTCCACAAGGATGGGCGAGGACACCAGTCGAGGACGGAAGGCATAATTGTAAAGGCACAGCCTCAGGTCTCTCTCTTTGGTTTCACGTCCACCCAGTCCCCCTGCCCCTCCACCTTTCCCAGGAGGGTGCATTCTTCTCATCGTTCTATTTTGCCATCCCTCCTTTGCTGGTCTCCCCAGTGTCTCTCCACGTCACCCCTTTACCTTTCGTCCACACTTCCCAGTGGCGGCTCCTGCTTCTCTGGGGGAATATTCTGTCGAAAGCTTTAGTTTCCCACATGCAGGTTGACTTTGATCTGTAATTGTGCTTTGACCGTAGAACTTCTTTCGATGAAAAGAAGCAAGAACTGAGCAAAAGCGTTCCAGAACCTAAACACTTTACGAAGAAATACAAACATTTCTGGGTTGCAGGAAAACATTTAAAAATCAAACCAAACTCACTCTCTTTGAGTAGATTTGGAGTCATAGTGGCCCTATAGACTTCAGAGGCTGTAACTTTATGGGAGGAGAAACCCTCATCTAATTTGGAAAGCAATTTCAATATATTTTTAAGCTAATTTTTCTCATCAGCAAGACTGCAATCCAAAATCAATCCTGTCCAGTGGTAGAGATGATGAGGCCTGAAATCTGAGACCTCAGAAAAACTTCTTTATATCTACAAAAATGTAAAAACAGTGCTTTAGGCAAGACGTTAAAAACAGGCTCATTTTGGGGAAATGAAGCCATTTGAATAAATGAAACTAATAGTTTTTATCTAAACCATCTGTTGGTGTTTAGGCATTGAAATGTAAAGTTCCATGAAGTAGTCCTTAGAGGCTTCTGATTGCTCTTGTTCAAAAGGAAGGAGATAAAATGGGGTCTTTCTATCTCATTTGTCTGGGAATAACAATGATCACCGACTGAGGATGGCGGCCCACCCTGGCTGGCTGCTGGCAATCTCGCTTCCCCAACTGGTCGTGTGTTGGAGGTAAATGTTCTGAGGAACAAAAATCAGGGACATTTCAGGAAACAGAGGTTATATAAAGTAGCAGATTATTTCCCCTATAAAGAGGGAAAAAAGGAGAACAACTTAGAACACCCCAAGCACTCCATTATATTGTGAAAAACTATCAGTTCTGTTATGCTGTTTGCCTGAAACCACTCCATGAAACCAGGTGTTAAAAATGGCCCAACTCCAGTACTGGAGGGTGTAGGCAGACTACCAAGCACAGTAACGGGATCACACACAGCAGAAGAAGATAAAATAGATGACTGGGACCAACTGAAAATAAGACACATCAAAAGATTTTATGAAAAGAGTAAAATGAGATCATAGAATGGGGAAAAAAATCTTTAGCAATGACACAAAGGGTTAATCACTAAAATATATAGAACTTTGAAACAACACAAGAAGAAGAGAACGAATACTCCAATTAAAAGGTGAGCAAAAGACATGAACCAAGAATTCACAAAGGAAACACTCAAATGGCAAACAAACAGGCGAGGCAATGCTCGTGATCACTATCCATTTGGAAGTGCAAATCAAACCAGCTAACACATAAACAAACAAAAACAGAGTGGCAAACACTGGCGAGGGTGTGGAGAGCTGGAAACTCTCGCACCAACGTCACAGCTATTATGGCACGTGATGCAGTGCGGTCTGAACAACATGGAACAGACACACCGTAACCCCGCAATGCCTCTGTTGGCATTTGCCTAAGGAAGCAAGAGAAAGAACACAAACGGACAGATGCTCCCTGATGTTATGGCAGCACCGTCTACAAGAGCACAAAGCTGGACACAACCCAAATTCCCATTAGTAGATGATTGGATACAGAAACTCTGGGATTTACACACAGTAGAATATTACGCATCCACAAAAACGACACTGGACCCACGAAGCATCTCATGACATGGAAGGAACAAGAGACAAGTATGCAGCTAAGTAACACTAGTCAATCATAAAAGGGCAAATATTGTGGGAGTCCACAATTAGAATAAAAAGCAAGACAGAAGACAGCATTCTGCTCTTGGGTCCAGCGCTCTTCTAAGATGGCCTCCCAAGACACAGGTTGAGACCCTGCCTTGCGTCCATGAACCATATATCACACCCTCTATGACTACATCTATCACACCTTCTGTAACTACAGATATCGCACCCTCTATAACTACATATATCCCACCCTCTGTACATATATCACACCCTCTATAACAACTATATATATCGCACCCTCTGTAACTTCATATATCACACCCTCTATAACAACTACATATATCACACCCTCTGTAACAACTGCATATATCACACCCTCTGTAACTACACATATCACATCCTCTGTAACCACATATATCACACCCTCTGTAACTACACATATCACACCCTCTGTAACAACTACATATATCACACCCTCTGTAACAACTACATATATCACACCCTCTATAACAACTACATATATCACACCCTCTGTAACTGCATATATCACACCCTCTGTAACCACATATATCACACCCTCTGTAACTGCATATATCACACCCTCTGTAACCACATATATCACACCCTCTGTAACTGCATATATCACACCCTCTGTAACCACTTAAAAAATGTTCCTAAAGAGGAGTTCTCACCTCAATTGAGGTCTTTTTTGGAGGGGGATGTGGGAAGAGGGAGAGACAGATGCCACTTAGTTGCTATAATACAACATTGTGCCGAAGTCATACCAAATTAGTAGACACCCCTGCAAGAGGGATCGGTGAACCTTATTGGCAATTCCAGTCAGTATAGAGCAGAGGGGAGTGAATGGTCTCAGAGAAGGCAATTGCATTTCTGTTGGGGAAACAGGGAAGAGCAACGTCTCATGCAGAAAAAATGCATCGCTATACTTAGAGGGGCACCAGAGGGGAGGATATGCATGGAATTAGCTTCCTAAGGGATTCTTTTGACCTAGTTGTTATTCGGTCCTTGACCACCCAGACCAGGTGCTTTATACTACGGAAACCTTGGACCCTGTTTTCCGAAGACACACACATTCTCCACAGGCTGCACCAGAAGGACTTGATGTGGAAAACCCACGGAGTGAACTGGGCTGTACCTCCCAGGAAACACCCTAGTATTTCATAATCAGAGGAGAGCTATGCCACGTTTATAGAACTGGCAATTGTGAAATTTCTCTTGCCTTGAGTGTGCCCAATGAAAGGTGGGCCAAACTATCATATATACTTACTATTTTAATGCTTTCCTCGCTTTATTAGAAAATGTATTGATTTGGTAGGCATGCTTCTGCCATTGTGAATGAATGTTTCTGAAAGTTTTGCTCTATCACCAATCCTCACTGTTTGTGTACTGTCCAATCATGTAAGAGTTTAATCTGTACAAGTCAATAATTCATGTATTGCAATTCACACCCACATTTGTATAATGTTATGTTCTTAACAGTGTTTTAAATGCTACCCCGTGACCCTATCAATAGAATTACCTTATGCCTCAGGCGGATGGTTGATGAATACATAGAGAAACTGATAATGATGTCTCTAAACATATATAAACTATAGATATATGAATGGATTTGGGGCTCACACTTAATTCTAACTCCAATTGAGAACAATTAATTCTTATGACATGGCCCTGCTTGATACTCACCCTCAGGAACAGATAACCAAAGATATAGAAAAGTGTAGCAAAGAAACTAGATGGTGCCTGGCTATTAGAAAAAAATAGCATCTGGGGTCTTAAAGACTTGTCTTTGAAGAGCAGCCATCTGAGCGAGGTGTCACGTGGGGCCTCCTGGAAGCAGCACACAGCCTGTGTGATCCAAGGACTGTGAGGGATAAAACCCAAACCTGAAGGAGTGCCTATTATGAGAGCTTAAATTGTGAATCAGCAGTTTCGAGAATGTTACGGATGCCAATGGGAACCCGAAATCCATTTGCAGGGGCCACAGTGGCTTGTGCTTCTGGTGAATCCCTCTGCCCATAGAGCAGGCATGTGAATAGACTTGCTCTCATGCAGAGTGCACTGGGGTTTTTGTTGTTTTCTGTATGTGAAATTCAGGGAGGGTAGAGACATAGAGAAATTGACTCCATTGATGGGTTCTTAGTGGGTCTGGTGGCAGAGGTTGAGGTGAGTGGGGAGCTGATGACAATGAGTATAAGAAATAAATGCTCTAGAATTGATTGTGGAGATGATTGTACAACTCCCTGTAATATGGTTGAATTAGTGAATTGTATGACATGTGAAATATCCCCCGATCAACCTCTTAAATAATCCAACTCAACAGTGAGCACAACTTTATAGATATATATGTTTTGTAATATCATCCAGAAAATTTCACTTCGTTTAAACGCATTATCCTCCCTTTCTTGTTATAGGAAACTCTTGACAAAAACAGATTTAGGTTTCTGCGGTCTTCATTGATAAAAAGCAAAATACAAACTACTTCAGAGAGTTCATTATAATTCAAAAACAGAAGATTTCTGAGAATCTGTCTCCGGCTTGAGAAGTTGCATTGTCCTCTCAACTATCATTTAAGCAAATGGTGATTGGCTCATGCTCCTGATAAGCAGGAGAAGTTACACACACGGAGTGCTAGGTTTCTGGATGGATATTATGCCAGATCACAAACTACAAGCAATGAAAATATCTTCTTTTCATTCAATGTTACCTTCTTGTGTAATCACAGATGAGGTCATGAACAAATGATTGGGACCCTAAGTTGATTAGAATATCAGATTTCGTTTGGGAACTTGTCTAGCCTGTCACCTCTCTATGACTCAGCTGAGTCACTAGAATACTCAAAGATTTACAGACTGTGGGCAGACACTTTACCAAGGTTTGCCAAGTGTCCTTGTTAAAACTGCAATTCGAATATTCAGATGTGATTTTCCCTCAACATATCTTTGACTCTATTAAACTAATATTTATTTAAAGATTGATGCTGCATTTTCAACATTTTGATTAGCAACGGGTGTATTTTAACTGCGGCTATGGAGACTTGCTTACGTGTGAGTCTAAAGCACCTCAGTGAGGCTACACTTCTGCGCTGGCCAGCACTTGGGTTGTGGGCAGGACCCTGCAGAGAAAGCTCTTGCTCTAGAAAATGCCACGGCACCAGTATATCCAGAGCTCTGTTAGAACTTGGAACACTGGGGTTTAGGGCCCTAGACTCCATTTTACTTCAACTCTGCACTTGGACTTCTGTTCTCCACAGCGTAAGCTCAGCGAGTCTTAGAAGTACATCCCTGAACAATGAACTTGATTCAGTAAGACTCAGGGGGGCTTAGATGGGGTCCAGAGGGAGGAGCGAACGACATATCTTCCCTTTTTGTCAATAGTGCATTCTTGAATTTTTATCATTTGGGTGCTTAATTAGTATCACCTTCTTACCCACCATCGTTGGTACAAAGGGTCAGAGAGCCCAAGGTCTTGGAAGCCTAACGTCATGACTGAGTGAGTAGTATGGTCTTTTGTAGTTGCCTTCAGAATCTCTTAGAGTTTGATTCCATTTGAATGTCAAGCATCAGACCCAATCAATAGCAAAAGTGAAAACCAAAATCTTTTGGAGGTCCAAATTTCACAGACACTACTAGCCTTAAATGGCTGCTTGGAAGCGGCACTCCTAGGCCAGCCTCCTCCCCCATGGCTAACGGACAGTTAACAGGTTAAATAGGTGACACTGCCTTTTGCTTCTAACGACTGACTCCAGCATGGTGCAACTTGAAGCGATTAAGACTAATCTCTGAAAACAGCAGAGTCATCCTGAACAGACAAATTGGCTTTCACCATAACACTGGGCCCTTTATAGCTTGATGTTTAACTCCACTGGAATGCTAGTTTTTCCACTGCCTTTATGACTGTACTTGGACTTGAAATGACAGGATTTTATGCAGTATGAGACTCAATATGCCCTTTCTTTTACAGATTAAAAAAATACACCCAAACTCGCCTTATTCTGTACATTTCCATGAATTAAAATTTAAGGTGCAAAGACTGTCTTAATACAGTGAGCCTATTCGAAATGACCCTGTAATAGTGTACACATGACATTAAGAATTTGTCAACACCCACAGGACTGCACAACGCAAAGGGTAAACTCGTATGTCAACCATGGACGTCAGTTAAGAATACCATGTCAACATTGATTGTAACAAGCATCATATCACAGGAATGTAAGATTTAAGTAACAGGAGAAGCTGCGCAAAGGGGTGAGGAGGTGGGGAATCTGTATGTGACTATTTTCCAGCCTGAAAACAGCATCTCTTCTTTTCACAAGTGAGGGTTATGTTCTGTCTCTTGGCTGATCCCCTTCCCGAGTTCTAGGGAGAAAGCTCGGTCCCTCTGAGAAAAAGTCAACAGCGATCCAGTGCACTTGGCCCCAACGTGCTCACAGGGGGCTTTCCTCCCCATTACCAGGCAGAGGGTGTTTGCCGGCCTCAGGCGACGCTTTATTTTTGGAATTCATAATGCTGTTGCCGCTAAACCTTTGATGATCACGTTCTAACTGTCTTGAAAACCTTTTGGCCACAACTGTTGCAGTTTGTGGTTTCTTGGTGGGAGGGGACTGACGCCCCCTCCCCCTGCCCCCCCTCTTCAAGATGAATGTGTCAATCAGCATTCAGCCCCCTGCTGGCTTCCGGCCCCTCTTATCAGCTGAGCCATCCACCGTGAGCCACATTTCCGCCACTCCGAGAGAACACACGAGGGGGCACAGGAAAGAAAAGCGCGTCTTCAGCAACGTTGGCTTTCCCTGTTTGGCCTTTACAAAGACATCCCCAGTGGCAGAAGGTTATTCAGGAACCACTGGCGAGCACCAAGGGGAGGCTGTACTTGCACTTGACAGGCACTCATGGAGGAAGGCTGCCGGACACAGCTGTGACCTAATACCCAGCGAGTCAGTACTAACCTTTGCCAAGTTCATCTTCCCCCACAGTACGGTATGTTTGGGCATATCTTAAACACGCATTGTCAAACAGTGATGATCCTGCCTTGAAAATATGGCAGTTTGGTTCAGTCTTTTTTAAAAAAACATTTTATTAGGGGTTCATACAACTCTTATCACAATCCATACACACATCAATTGTGTAAAGCACATCTGTACATTCATGGCCCTCACCATTTTCAAAGCATTTGCTCTCCGCTTAAGCCCTTTGCATCAGGTCCTCTTTTTTCCCCTCCCTCATGAGCCCTTGATAATTTATAAATTATTATTTTGTCATGTCTTGCCCTGTCCCACGTCTCCCTTCACCCCCTTTTCTGTTGTCCAACCCCCAGGGAGGAGGTCACATAGAGTGCTTTTATTTTTCTTTCTCTGAGTCATGGTCAGACCCTTTTCCATTCCCTTGTCGTTTCTGGCCTCCTATTGACACGAATGGAATTGTCACTACACAAAGCCATTGCTAGCAAGCTTCCCTGCAACGTGAAATGAGGGCAGCCATCCGTCTGTGACGGTGGCCACGCCTGGCGCTGGCTGTCCGGGGGCACGGCCCCGCTGCAGGCAGAAACCCAGGACACGGTTGTGTTCGCCTGTCTCCATCCATGGGACAAGTGCTTCCGTGTCGCTTCTTTTGCCTACTGCAATGTAATCAGGTCACAGACACAGGGTGACTCTCTGGGGACATATCATGAGAAGGCCACGTGCACTTTCTCTCGATGGAAAAAGAGCGAGGGCTCCAGCAAGATGGGTTGGCACAGGGCTGCCAGGATGTCGCAAGCACAGCCATCGCGGGTGGCGCAGGGCCGGGCAGGGAGCGGCTCCCGTCTGTGCAGGGTTGCTCTGGGTGAGAAGGACTCCGCGGCACCCAGCAGCACCAACGTAGGGATAGTGTAGTTCCTTGGGGACGACCAAAGGTTGGCAGCTTGAGTCAATCCGGACAAATCTGGAAAAAGGCCTGGTGATCCTGCTGACACACCGCTCACTGGCTCCGTGCCGCGCAGTTCTATTCGGACGCAAGCGTTTGCTAGTTTGATTACACGCTCCTGTTGGAGCGTCTCTGGGCTTTGATGTTCTCTCAGCCCCCAGCTCTCTAGCCTTCCTCCGTTGTGCCCAGTGCTGTGGGGCAGATCCATACACCCCTGTCCGAACAGTAGTCTTGGGGAAAGATTTGGAGACTCCTGCTACCATAGGTGCCTTCAGCCCGCAACTTCAAAGAAAAGTTGCGAACCTTAAAAATAGAACCATTTCTCATGTTGGTACAATTGAAGCGTAGTCCTGTAGACAAGCTGCTGTTTACTTCATGCAGTCATGCTGACAGTTTGTAATTACCCCCACCCCCATCAAAACAAAAACACAAACAACAACACAAACATAGACAAGAAAATTATAACCCTAGTCATCAGGTTTAACTTGTCTCCTGAACTATCATCCCTCTTGTGCTCAACGCTTACTTGTCTGGCGGCAACTTCCTTCCTGTCCCCCTTTGATTTTTATTTGCTTGATGTGGCTCGTGTGTAGTATATCTTTCACTTTCATCAAAGTTAGTAAAAACTCGTGTTCAATTTTTGTAGACCAACAGAATATGGCGTTACTTATTTTGAAATTATTTCTTTCAATGTTGTTACAATTCTAGGATTCTAAATGGAAAATTTCCACCTTTGACCTCCTAATGCTTATTAGCAATATTTAATTTCTGTACATATTATTTATTGTGATTCAATATATTTAACAATTGTCAATTCAACATTTTTTTACATGCACAGTGACACATTTTATTCTTGAGATAGTTAAAGTTTATTGTGCCAACCTGGCTGATAAACACATGTGGGGTTAATTGAAGGGCGGAGGGATAAGTGGCTCGGTGAGCGAGCCTCACCTTTCTAGTTCTCGGGTCTCTTGCTTTCTGATGGTCGGACCAGGGTGCAGCTGCCTTAGCCAGTTCCTTGCTTCAGCTGGCAAGGCTCACTTCCTGCAAGACATCCCTGAGGAGAAGCCACATGGATCTACCCCGATGCAGCCTTGGGTGCTGGAGCAGCCATGTGGAGACCCCTGCCAGCACTGAGATGCTTACACAGTCACTGACTTGGCTTTGCTCCTGCAGTCGGCATCATAGTATATGTTTTGTGAGATGGAGGAGGACTTTGTGGATTGGTGCTGGACATGTGGGTTAATAGGTTAGTGTTGGACTTGTGGGCTTTGGTAGCACTGGGTTGGGATGTTTTCTTAATGTACACTTACCCTTTATATAAGCCTCTCTCTTATACACAAGAGTTTCTGTGGATTTGTTTCTTTAAAGTACCCAGACTCACACAATTCCTTGTCATAGTGTGCAAGCATCACCCATCTGTTGTCACAAACTCCGTCACCATTGAGATATCCAGTGCTTGCAGACTCTTAGTGGGAGTGAACTGCAGGGTCATGTAGGATAAATGTATAGGGTCATGTAGGATAAATGTATAGTTCTATATTTTACTTTTTGAGAACCCACCAAGCTGTTTTCCTCAGTGGCTGTCGGCATTCCCACAAGCAATGGTTTAGGGTTGAATTTGCCCACATCTTCACCATGTGTTTTCTTAATTCTATGTTTAAAAGGATTTGCACACCATAAGGAAGCATCATTCACACATATTGTAACACTTCATGGATCTTTCTACATATCATTGTGATTATTGAACAGTAACTATGTACTGTGATAACCCACCAAGGTGCCCTAGGGATGTAGTTTACAAGTGAATTCCTAAATACAAAGTCAACAGTTCAAATCCACTAGCTGCTCTGCAGAGAAAGATGAGGCTATTCACTTCACTTCCACGGAGATGTACCGTCTCAGAGACCCAGAAAGGCAGTTCTAATGTGTCCTGAAGAGTTGCTATGAGTTGGAATTGACTTGATGGAATCGACTCGACCTATCGCCATTTGTCAGTGGTGGCTTTGGCGTTCCTGTGATGCTGAAGCTATGAATTTCAAAAACTAGTCCAGCACTCAAGGTGGTCAGGTTTCGGAGGAGTTTCCAAACTAACAACCTATTACAAAGAAGGAATAAACGTTCCTCTGCTGAGGGATTGGCTACTGAAAACCTTATGAATAATAGCGTAAGATGCATTACTCAGGTTTGTACGGCATTCAAAAGATGACAGGAAGAGCTGCCACCTCAGAGCAGATTGAACCATAATGAGATGAATGAAGCAAAGCTTTTAGGACCTTCATTTGCTGATGGGGCGTCACACAAAATGAGAAGAAACAGCTGTAAACCTCAATTAATAATAGGAATGTAGAATGCATGAAGTATGAACCTGGAGCAATTGGAAGGTGTCAAAAATGAAATGGACCAGATTAATGTCCTAGGCATTAGTAAGCTGCAATGGACTGGTATTGGATATTTTGAATCAAAAATCATGTGGTATCCTATTCTAAGTATGATAAATACAAGAGGAATGGAGGATATGTCTTGAAGTACACTGCTGCCAGTCAGAGGATAATATATATGCGCCTATTAGGAAGTCCAAAGGAACCTTGGTGGCATAGTGGATTACACAGTAGTTTGCTAACCACTAGGTCAGCAGTTCAAAAGCACCAGCTGCCCCAAAAGAGTTGAGGCGTGTCTAAAGAGTCTCAGAAACCCACAGAGGCCGTTCGATTGGGTTGCTAGAGTCAGAATTGACTCAATGGCAGTGGATTTATTAAGAAGTTCAGATAATAAAACAATTATTCACATTTGTGCATCGAAGATTCTATCAACTTCTTCCATCTGAAATTGATCAAACATGAAAGTAAGATGTATTGATAATTATGGGCAACTGGAACATGATAGCTAGAAACCAATAAGGAGCAGTAATATGGCCTTGGTGATAGAAAGGAAGCTAGTGATTGCATGATAGAATTTTTTTAAGATCAAAGACTTCATTACAACTATTCCTTTCCACACCATAAATGGTGACTGCACTCATGGGCCTCTCCAGACGGACTTTTAGGGGTGAAATATATGACATCTTGGGAGGAGAGAATGACGAAGCTTGTGATCAGCAACTACAATAATGTCAGGGACTGAATGTGGAGCAGATACTCAATGACAGATAAGTAGGTTCTGGTTGAAGCTGAAGAAAAAAAAACTAAAGGTCCACAAGAGCCAAAATATGACCTTGAGTCTATCCTATCAGAATCAGGAGACCATCTCAAGAACAACTTTGACTCATTGACTCGCTGAGCTATGAGATGAAATCAAGAATAGCAACAAGGAAGAAAGCAAAAGGTCACAAAAGAAACAAGCAATAAATACAAATCTCTTACGGATGTCAGAAGAGACTTTGGAATTTACTTTTTTTTTTTTTTTTGAAAAAAGAGTAGCTACTGCAAATGAAAGAAAGGATTAAGCAGAAGAATCAAACAGAACTTTTCAAAAGTCAGCTCGCAATGACAGTATGATGACATGTGAGTGACCCAGAGTGAGAAAGCAAGAGGGAAGGGCACACACCGCACATCTCAAGTTGAAAGAATTGAAGGAAAAAATGTAAGCCTTGAGTTGCCATATGGAAAAGGTCTGTGGGGGAATATTGAACAATGCAGGAAGCATCAAGAGAAGATGGGAAGAACACACAAAGGCACCGTCACGGGAAGAAGCAGTCAAATAAAACTATTTCAAGACAGTTGATCAAGAAGTGATGCAATCAAAGGAAGAAATGTAAGTTGCACTGAGGGATGGGTGAGAAACAAGGCTTCAGGAATTGACCAGAATGCCAAATAAAATGTTTCAACAAACTCATGAAGCACCGGAAGCACTGACTCTTTTATATCAAGACATTTGGGAGACAGCTGTCTGACACATCAGTACACTCAGCTTTCAGATATTCGCACTGACTTCAAAGAAGGGTCACAGACCTAACAGAGTGCAGAAATAATCAAACCATATCATTACCATTTCCTGCAGGTTAAACTTATGCTGAAGATAATTCAACAATGGCAGCAGCAGTACATTGCCAAGGAGCTGACTGAAATTCAAGCTAAATTCAGATGAAGATGCCGTATAAGGGATATCATTGCAGATATCAAGAGGGTTTGGGCTGAAAGTAAAGGATATCAGATAGATGCTTATTTGTGTTTTATTGCCCATGCAAAGGGCAATTGATAGTGTGGATCATACAAACTATGGGCCACATTGAACAAGATGGGAATCCCAGAGCACTTCACTCTGCTCGTGGGGCATACTCCATGTTGTAAGTGCCAGGCAAGATGTGTGTCCAGGCTGGATCCGTTCACCACACTCATTCGCTGATTCCGTGGAGCAAACAACCCGAGAGTCTGGGCTACATGAAGAGCTTTGCTGAAAGGGAGGAGGACTTGGAGGACTCGCTGATGAAGATCCAGGGCCGCACCCTTTAGCATAGATTACAACTCAATGGAAAGAAGACCCAAGTAATCCAACTTGGACTCACAGACAACATCATGATAAATGGAGAGAGAGTTTATGTAATCAAGGATTCCTCTTGCTTGAATCACAACCAACCTCTTGCTTGGATCCACAAATCAAGCATATAAAAAAAGAAAAAGAAATCAAATATTATATCACATTTGGCAAATCTGCTGCACTAGACTCTCTAAAATTTTGAAGTGTGGATGTGCTTTATACAGTTGATGTATGTATGGATTGTGATGGGAGTTGTGTGAGTCCCTAATAAATTTATAAAATTTAAAATTAAAAAAAAATTTGAAGAACAAGTATGTCCCATTGAGGACTAATGTGCCTCATTTTCAATGTGAAAGTTGAACAATAAATAATGAAACCAGAAAAGAATGTATGCATCTGAATGACGATGTTGGTGGAGAATATTCAAAGCACCATGGACTGAGAACAAGTAAACCTGTCTGGGAAGAAGCACAGCCAGCAGGCTCATTAGAAGAGATCATGGCAAGACTGTACCTCATGTACCGTTGACATGTTACTGAGAGAGGCCAGTCCCTGGAACAAGACATCATGCGTGGTGAGAGAGAAGACTGGCGGGGATGAGGGAGACCCTGGATGAGGTGAGCGGACACAGTGGCTCAAGCACTGAGCTCAAACACAGCAACACTTGTGCGGGTGGCTTGGGCCGAGCGGGGTGTCATTCTGCTGTGCTTCCAGCTGCTCTGCGCCGGAGGCAATTCGAGAACACCCAACAACGGAATCTAAGTGTTTTGAGGCCAGAATTTCCTGGGAAGCAAAGAGACATACTGTTTGGCAACTCACGTGAATTAGCCCATTAAATGATGATGGAAATCAATGTAATAAATATTTAGGGGTTACATTCTTGTTGTACATTTGGGACCTGTCCTTACCCCTATTGCAACGTTTAATCGCCAGCAAAAGAGACCACTATCTCTGGGCTTCTGTAAAGGTAAGAACCAGAGGAAGCAGACTTTCCATTGGGCCAATCCTGGACTCACGGCAACTGCGCATGCTTTGGAAGTCCTCCACAGGACTTTCAGGAGCTGAAAATAGATTTTTGGTAATAGAACACTAGTCACATCTGAGGGGACTGAAACCTTCGAACATTCAGCGTGCAACCGCGTGTGTTAAACGTTTGCACTGCTCAGTCAGTCCCTTAATACGGAGGTGGGTCTCCCGGCAATCCCCCAGGTCACTGCAGCCTCAGACCGAGGAGAAGGTATTCTCTGTGTGTCCCATTTCTCTGCCGTAAGGTTTATTTGGGGGTTCTCATCTGTTTCTGTCCTTGAAAGGCTGACGGACAGCCAAATGGAAGATGGCCACTCACACACGGCAAGCATTTTTATTTATGATGCATTTCCTTTTATTTACATATTTGTACTTACTCTATTTGGTGTTGAATTTCCACACTCTGTCTACCCTGGTTATGCACCTGCTCTGAAAAGGCTGTGAACAACACAGCACGTTCCTGTACGAACTGCCTGTCAACGTCTGATTTGGCTGTTCGCATTCTGGTAACTACTTCCTCCGTGAAGACTCAATGGAAGGGAGTTTCACTTCACCAGGATATAATAAACAAGAGACATCAGCTAATTAGTGGTGCTGGCATATTTCTAAAATATTAAACTGACAAACAATAAACTGTGAATGTAATCACATGCGTTTTTAAGACAGGAAAATTAGTGCCCTTGGCTATCGGCACTGCATCTGCATTAGTTATTAGCTTTACATACTTAAGCGATTCAAGGTTGCACACTGCCTAAAATCATTCCAGAGCAAGCCTACCTGTGTCGTTGAACTCATACTGGGCTACACAATGCAGTGCTCACTTGACTTCACCCGTCCCGTGAAGTGCCCGCCATCCTCTGAGTGCCGGGCGACCGGACTAAGTTTCTGGCAATATCCCTCGCAAGGGAATAGCTTGTGAGCTCTTTTGATTTCAAAGCCACGCATCCCGTCAGTCAGATTCTCAGTGATTTCAGCTCCCTCTTGTCTCCTCAGAACACTCTTAGAAGATGTGAGAATTCTGAAAGTTGACTGGCTCGCAGAAGCTCAACAACAGTAAGAAGCTCAATTTCCCTGGACCGTGCGCAAACTTGGGGGAGTGGTGCTTTCTTGGGGCTGCTGGGTCACTCAGCTTTCATGCTGTTTGTAGTCCTGAGAATATTTCGCCTGTTTCCTCCGTGCCTGCTCAGCTCTCACTTCTCCCCTGGTCCTGTTGGGATCTATTCGGCAGGAGGAATTTTGGTTGTTTCAGGTTTTGAGGCCATTTATAAACCGGACTGAAACTAGCTGGGAACAAAGAAGAAGCCATTTTCAGATAAAGCTCCCCCCTCTCCACAATGGTTGTTTAGGCTTGTGTCTTATATGCCTTTCGGCAATTCCTGGTAACAGTGTAGAAAGAAAGTTCTTGTGGGCGAGCACAGGCTCAGCCTCACCCTGGTCAGAGCGCACAAGAGGTGGCTCAGGAGAAGAGGAGGCACCAGACCACAGGACGCAGGAATCTGGCCCTCGGGTCTCGCTTCCAGTGGCTGCTCAACAGAGTTGTCAGCCGAGACTTGCTGGGAAATCCCTGCTGACCCTTCATTGGGTCAGGAACATACTGATACAGGCACACACACACAGGCACATACCCATACACGTACACACACACACACACACACACACACACACACACACACGCCCCCCCCCCCCGCCAGTCTGCTCCAGCAACAAACAGGATGTTGGGCTGTGGCATTAATAATTAATTAAAGATGGGATCCAGCCTCCAAAAAAAAAAAAAAAAGAGAAAGTTCTCTAATCCATGTTTTTTTTCTATCCATGAAAGAAATGCAGAAATAAGAATTAGTTACTTAATATGCTGCCAAATGAAAAGCAGGTTTGGCTTTATTCATGTCACTGTAAAAACTAAATAATAAAGTATTCACACCGAGCGTGATTTTTTTTTGCCAGCCAAAATGAAAATATCAAAGAAACTTCTTTCAAACACTAACAAATTTACTTACAAACACCTATATTTATTATTTCATAAATAGGCGCAACAGTTTCCATAAAAAAGATTAAATACAGACACAGTATGAAGAAACAATAATACAGAGAAATATGTAAAGATTATAATTTAGGTATTTCCAATCTGTTTCTGCAGCTAATAAAATATCAGGTAAGCATTTGGCAGTTTTATACATAAAAGGATTTAAATGATGATTACTAACCATTACACAAAAAGTGATACAAAAAAAGCAAATTTTTTTGCAGTATAAAATAAAGGTGTTTGCGCTACCCTTAGCAATAGCTCTTTTTGTCTGACCCATGACACAAAGCCAATTTCTATGTAAATGAAAATCATTTAGGAATAGTTTTTTTCAAATATTTTCAAAATATAGAATTAGTTGTTTTAAAAATGAAGTAAAAATATGAATGTTTGCCAATTTAACCCTTATTGTGAAACCAATACACTGGAATGAGCCAGTTTCAAATTACAATTTAGCTACAAAAACATTCACATTTTATACCCTAAGAGAGTGTAACATAGATACTATTTACAAACTTGCTATGACTGCTACATCAAGCCATGTAAAAAGTCTTTAGTAGTTTCATATAAACACCCATTAAGAAAACCAATGGAAAAATCCAGGACTTTTATCCAAGACATCTACAGCTGCTAAGGCAGTTACTAGAGCGCAGCACTTCACAGCAAAAAAAAAAAAAAAAAAAAATCCAACATAAAATCTGAATGGTCCAAATTTCCTTCAAGGAAAAAAGAAAACCCATTTCCATTAAGGATTAAAAAAGATAAGAAAGAAGCATGACTATTTCTTCCAGTGTGGTTGACCCACAAGCTCGAATGGTTCTAAGTGCTTAGCAATCTGTATTTTCTAACAAAATGGAGAGCCGCCTTGGCTGTACAAAGCCATCCATGGTGAAAAGACCTCCCTGAATTCATCAGCGGAAAGAAGTGCTCGGATTTTCAGGTAAGGTACAGCGCTTTGTCCCTCTGCACGGCCCTGGATGGAGAGAACACAACACCTCGTTACAAGAACTCCTGCACCACAGGCGTCAGAGACAGTCGTGTCAGAAGTATTTGCTCTCGCTTGAGATGTGGATTGATTTCTTTCAGGGAAGTTGTGGGAGTCATTAACCTACTGGACTTACCACTGGTCTTGATGTTCCCCAGAGCATAAATGCATGGCACGATCCCCATTTCCCATGCACTCATCTGTACCACACCATACAGAAGTCTGACTAATCTGTATGATCAATTATAACCGTAGATCATAATAATATCGGTGTGAATTGCTTAAATATACATTTCGTAAACTATATGAATACTAGCAACAACATTATTTTGTAAGAGCTTTCTACATGGGGTTACAGCATTCTTAGTCACAACGTTATTAATAACTGGCTGCAAGTCATTTTCATTTGTCTCCTTATTTTACATTACTACTTCATTGTCAAAAACATTATTGATATAGGTTCACAATATTGTAACCGAAACACCAGAAAACCCGTAACAATAACACCCCCCCCCGCAGCAACAAAATCAACACGATGCCAATAGCAGTTGTAGTTGAAACCACGCGATCCAACGTGCCAGCGTAATGAGGCAATAATGATCGTGCTGATGGGAGCATATTAGAAGGTTGAAGCATTGAATCAGCATAGTGTTTTCACCTAGTTATATTACTGACATATGCAATAGGGGCTTGTGGAATATGTTTTTTGTTTTACTAACTACAGGGATATTTTTATTTAAAAATTAATTTCTGCTAAAATGTTGCCCAGGAATTGTGTAGACAGTTATTTGGTGCCACCCCCTGACACTGTCCCCGAGTCTGGTCTGCACCCCTGCACCTGCCAGAGTCCTCAGGCCCCCTGTAAAGCTAACAGCTAGTTACGTGCAAATGACTAATGTGCCGACTGCTGACTGAAAGGCTGGTGCTGGAGTTCACCCACAGGCAACCTGGAACAAAGGCCCCGAGACCTAACTCTCAAAGATGAGTGAAAACTCTGGGCATCTCAGTCTACTCTGACCGCGGGTGGGCCAAGAGTCACGCCAACTCGTTATTCCTGGGAAGGATATAAGATTACTTAAACATGTCTACCGAGGGGCCTTCTGACATTCCAGATGATCTCTTAGAGGAGCAGGAAGAAAAGGAAAACACGTTTCCTTTGATTATGAAGCAAGGTCAAGAAAAGGAAGAACCTATTGATTATGAAGCAAGGAGCGACGTACATGCTATAAGGGGACCTCACCACCAGGTGGCGGTCACTAGCCACTTACCCACTACTGCAGTAGTTATTCCAGTCCACAGGTTGGGCGGGAGGATTTCTGCACCCGGAACGCACATACTCCATTGCTTGGGTAACAACTTGTGCAGCTGTAGATGTAGGATTGATAATAGTCGTATAGTCGGGTTGAAGAGTAAATCCCTGAAAGGAAAAGCAAGTTTGAAAATAAAGATCAAAGTGCTTATTGAGAAAAGAAAATCACCGTAAATTGTATCCACTCTGCAAACACATGGAAAAATAAGGACATCATTAAAAAAAAGGTGACCCCACTATCTTTCTTTAATCTAAATACGTATGAGAAAACCTGTAATTACATTCTTGAGTATGGAGACTGAATTAAGAAACAACATGAAATACAGATACCAAGTCAGTCAAAACAAAGAGATGAATAGGTGAGATCTCTCAAAATTTGTTTTCTATCAAACCGAAGGGCACATTAATAGTTAATCCCCAGAATATGCAACAGAGTCTTTTTTGAAGGCTTTGGCAGCAGGTGGTTGAGTGTTTTATTGGACTACACCTATTCACATAGTGTTCTCAAAACCCCTTTCTTGATTCACTCACAAAGGGACCATCTGCTTCTTCTTTTATTTGTAATTCTCTCTCAGCTAAAAAATTCAACCAAAGCTTTTTAAAAGTTGCCCAGTGCGTAATAAAGAGAAAGAGATTCAAAACAACTTGCTACTGAAAAACACAGAAAGGAAAGAGAATAAGGTAGAGCAAATATTTTTTAATTGAAAAGCCTATTAACTGGCAAACAATCATAAAACTTCAGGAAGATTTTTTTTAATATGTTGGCATGATGAAGTGTTGAATTTTCCTCCTCACAAAGCTATTAAAAATTCAACGAGAGAGCCTCTGAAGTACATATCTGGATTTGGTAAATAAAAAGCATTCTACCCTCAGAATTATTTTTAGCCTATCGGGAGGATTCAAGAGTAGCACAAGCAAGCTTCGCTAGGGACGACCAAAAAAGTAACTTGATCTCATGATTGCTCTTTCTGCAAATTGAACCCATGGTATTAACTAGTTAAAATTCAGATATTTTAAAAGAAACACTCTTTTTCAATTTAATTGCAGGAAGCGCTTGAAGGCATAAGATCGCCGTGGTTTTGTTGGATTTTGAACTGAGCACGATGACCAGACGATCGGTTTTGCATGAAGTCTGGCTCTGTAGCTTTTGGCTCATGTTTCAATCTGTCCTGGCTAAAGGGTCAGATACACGAGTCATCCAAAGTCTTTATTTTTCAATAGTAGTTTTAAGATATTCTTTACATGTTCCCATTCAAATGACAAATAACTTTATTCAATGTCCACATTAGTGCTGACCAAAGCTTGCATGAAAGACAAGTCTCTGAATGATTGGACACACAGCAACAAAAAGTGGAAAATTTACCCATACTGGCTAGTTGACATCACACCGGCTTCAAAGGCAGAGCATGTTCTCCAAATTAACAATTGGCTTATGGAAATAAGTTGGCTACACAGGTACTATACTACCTGGAGCTCAAGCTAGAAACATCTTCCAAAGTAGGACAGTGCAGAGGAAGAGGTCTGAGGTGCTGTTCAAGTCTCTATTTGGCTTCAAGTCTTTCCAACCCATCCACATACCCTATCAGGGTAGGAGACTCACTGGTTTCAACTGACATTTTGTAACGTCCTGTAATCCTGTGATATTGCCCATAAGTGGCTTACTGCCCAGTCTTAGTGGCCAGTGTGATGCTGATCCATGGTGGTGCAAGCAGTGGGTGCTCAACTCCTAATCTAAATGTCAGCTGTTCGAACCCAACGAAGGAAGAAGTCCTGACAATCTACTTCCATAAGGACTACCGCCAAGACAACCCTATGGAGTCGTACTATGTGGGGCCTCATGAGTAAGAATCCAATCAACTGCAGTGCTTTCTGTCGCTGTTTTATTGTAATGTGGTTTAAGGATGAGAAAGCACTCAGAGAGTAGCCTGTCTCCTTCACTGATTAAGGCCCTTTCCCATGGGCTGGACTGTAATGGTCTGGCGTGCAGCACACGATTCTAATACTTACGAGTTATTCTCAGGGTCTAGCTCACTTTGCATTGGGAATACCTTTGCAAAGGCCCTTTTAACATGTGGAAATGAAGAGATGTCACTTTGAGGATTTGCACACGCCTGACTTAAGCCACGATCTTTTCAATGACCTCATAAGCATTCAAAGGAAAACCAAAGACAAATTGATTCATTTAAATCATGGCATTGGCAAAGAATACTGACTATACCACAGACTTCCAAATTAAAGAAGAAACCTGTTTGGGAAGAAGTATAGTTAAAATGCTCCTTAGAAGGGAGGACATCTTCTGCATTTTGGATGCCATATCAGAAGGGAGTAGTCCTGAAAGAGAACATTAAGCTTGTAAAGCAGAGGGCCAGGGGGGCGGAGGGGGGGGGGAAGAAAGGAGGATGATCAAGCATGCATTGTGGTTGCAACACTGGGCTCAACCACAGCAACAATTGTGAGGATGGCGCAGGACCGGGCAATGTTTCCTTCTGCTGGATGCAGGATTGGGCTGTGCGCCAGAATTTACTCCAAGGCACCCGATAGCAACAAAATCATCAACAACAGTTCATAGCAATAGTTCAAGAAGAAATACAGTGACTATAGACAATTAGACGCTGCTGTTGGAAAGGCCACCCAAGGGTAAGTCAGTAAATGCCATGCTCTCCTGTTCTTTGGATTTAAAGTTCTCCCTATTGGATTTCCGCAGAACCAACAAAATGCAACCAAAAAGTAAACATGTTTCAAATAAAGAGCAATTGAAACTGCTTTGAGTTAGCTAAGGTATGTAACATATGAAGAAGCAAAAAATAAACAGAAACAAATCAGTCTGCTTCCACCCATCCCCACATAACAGCTAACAATAATCTACCTTGCGTTTGTCCCATCCAATAAAGGATAGCTCTTTGAGGTTAGGTAATTTCTTTATTAGCTTAAGATTCACGAGGTGACAACGGTTTATAAAATAAAAATGTGCTATACACAAAGCTCAAAGATTTACAATTCAGCTAACTTCAATGTCTCCATTTAATAAGGTAAATCCTCTTCAAATTTGAAAGATTAGACAGCACACTTTGCGTAGGAACAACAAGGATGTACTGAACACTGGTACCACTCAGAGAATGTAATCAGTGCCACAGAGATAAGGCCAAATTGGCATGCGTGTGTGTGTGTGTGTGTGTGTGTGTGTATTTTCTCCCAAAACTATTCATGGGGAGCTAAAACAGATAGCATACCATTACACAGTTCAATCACATCAAGCAGTCATGTACAATCACTACCACGATCAGTTTCCAAACATTTTCTTCCTTCATGAACTCCTTGATATCAGCTCCTCTTTACTGAACCCCACTTCCTCACCATACCCTATGCCCCCCCCAACAAAAACCCCTTATTCTAACTGTTGTCATTACAGGCTCAACAATCCTGGGCTTCATAGGGTGAAAAAGAGAAAAACACATTACAAAGATTCAAGAAGGCGACCCACAATGACAAAATACATCAGAGATAGACTCTAACATGGAAACCAAAACAAAAACACACAAAAAAAACCCACAGAAAATATTGGAAAGCAGATCTAGCCCAAAGTGCGTCACAGGGAGGATCAAGTGGTAAGGTTTTCACTGTTCAAGTCAGGTCTATCATTTTGATCTCCTCTAGTCATTTATTTCTCCATTACTCTCTGTTTGGCAACCAGCTTATTGCTACCCCTCCATTATGATTAAAGGGAAATCACCGGAGCCGTATTTCACGTGTAGATCTCACAAATGTATTTTAGGCTTCCACGGTCATCTATAGTCTTCTGCAAACAAAGTCTAGGCTCCGATACCATTCCCTCTTTGGCTTCGGATTATATCCTTTGGTGACTGATGTTGGTGTGGACTTAGTTGACAACTCACTTAGATGGCTGCTTGTTTGGAAACAAGTCATTAAGACCCCAGACGCTATTTCACCTGGTGAAATAGCTGGGTACCATCTCATTCCATCACCATACTTTGCTATAGCACATTTATCTTCTGTGTTTCCCACATGAGGGCAAATACAGAGCCGGGCCATGTTGTAAGAACTAATCGTTCTTAAACTGGAGCGAGGATTAAGTGCAAGCCCCAAATCCATTTTTGAATCTATGATTTTTCTTTTAAAAAACATTTTATTGAGGGCTCTCACAGCTCTTGTAACAATCCATACATCAATAGTATCAAGCACATTTGTACATATGTTGTCATCATTATTTTCTATTAAGCCCTTAGTGTCAGCTCCTCTCCACCCGCCTCCCTCCTCCATTCCCTTGTCCCCACTCCTGTGGCCCCTTGATAAATAATACATTATTATTATTTTCATATCTTACACTGACCGCTGTCTCCCCCCACTGTTTTTGTTGTTCACCCCCTGTGGGGGGTGCAGTTATGTGTCCATCATAGCGATCGGGTCCCCCTTCCTCCTCTCCTTTACCCACCTTCCCCCTGCCTTCCTGGTATCGCTACTCTCATTCCTGCTCCTGGTGAATCTATGCTTTTTATCTACCTCTGGATCCCCTGAGAGACCTCCTTTTAAATTTATGGTAGAGAGTCTAATCAATCATCTCCCTGGTGCATAAAGGTCTTCTGTGAATAGTGTCATTGATTAGCCCTGTTACTAATTTTTAAAGCACTTTGAGAGAGGGCTACTGGACCACTGTAAGTTAACGACACGTTGTGATCCCTGAAGCATTCACTTGTACAGAATAAATGCTTTCGTGGCAGGATGCTAGTTACACAAAGAATGGGAGTCAGCTGTTGGGGAAAATTCACAACTATATTAACTGACAATTGTTAATCACAGGCCTGCCAGGAAAATACATATCTTCATTAAGCAAGCAGGGCACTGATGTACAAAGCCAATGTTTTTTGCACCTACCCACAGTGTACTGCACTTGGTCTAGTTGTCTTGTACTTCTTCACAAACTATGTAAATTTAGTCTTAATCCCTCAGGTTACAGGTGTGTTTGAGGTAGAGTCTAGTTCACCTGGTGGAGTTTCCACTTCAGATCCCTCTGGGTGGCCTATGGGTGTGTTGTGCACATTGAAGATCCAGGATTCAATGGCCCAGGGCTGTACAGCACTTGACCTGGGTCACCAGGGAGGATACTAAACTCGGGCCAATGCGGCCTATTTGCTGTGTATTACCAGGCATCCCCCTCAGTTAGGGTTCTTAAAAATACTGTTAATCATTCTTTTCCCCACTTGCAGACTGGTCTTCCCCCCTTTTCTACAGACATGCACTTGACTTCTCCCAGACGTGTCTGTTCCCTTTCCCTCTCCTGACTTGACTTTCCCATCTGCCTTCTTCAGCACTCTGACAGGAATGCCTCTAAGTTGGTGTGTGTTTTGTTGTGCATATTCAACTATAGAATTTTTTAACCTAAATTTTTTTCATTATTTTAAAAAAGAAAGAACAAGAAAAATTCATGAGAAGCTTTAAGTAGTTTTTTAACTATCAATGTGGAGAATGGAACCTTCTTTCTGAACCCTAGATAAAGAGATGGCGAGGCCAAACTTAGAGTCAAGTGCATTCTCACGATTGATGTAAATGGGAAATGGCAGTGACGATATAAATATTTTGAAAAATGTTTGTTTAGTGCTCCAATTAAACACCACGGGATGTTTTGCATTTTAATGCCCAGGAGAAAAATTACCAACTGTTTTGTAACATGCCTGGAATTTTAAATTTCATTTTCTGGTGCAAGATTGAAATAAAAATAAGAAACATGATAAAGATTAATTTGATGTCAGAAGGGTCATTTGCTCTTTAATTGGATTCCTGTATCCCTAGCAGTTTTATTGTGTCACCCTCCTAAGTCCTTAAAAGCATGCAGCACAACGAAAGAGTGATCCTCAGCTCCACATTTTACTGGGAACTAATTTCATTTCCTGCCTGTCGGCAGAGGTATTTTCAACAGGCATCAATGTTTTTGTCTTCACAACTGATTTATTCATCAATCTCAATGTGATTTTTTTTAAGCCTTTAAATTACATCCAAATCTGAAAGCAGCTGTTTATTACACAAGGAAATTGAAAATCTGTCTGTGTGATATCATAGAAAGATTTTTTTCTTAAGGTTATAAAGGAAGTTGACAGATATTAATGATTTTTCTCTTGAACTCATTTGACAATAAAGAAGAAGAAGAAGAAAAAAAAAGGGTGGGAAACTGGACAAAAAAGCCAGTCCAAAGACTTAGTGTGTAAAATATATCATAGGAAAAGATTGAACCTATTATTCCTGATGGATTATACAATTATTTTCTCAGGGCACATTAATTTTCAAAAGGAAAATAAAATACTTAAAGTAATGCCGAAATATGAAACTTATTTTAAGTAATAGAAGGCTTTATCTTCTCTACTTTCCCTGTTTCTGTTTATATATATATGAATCTGCTCACAATGTAAAGCTGGTTTGGAAGATGAAATGGGTCTGCTAGGAGAGGTTAAACTTTCGTGACCTGAGCCTGTTGTGGTTAAAGTCAATTGAGAGGTATCCGAGGGGCACTGACTGTCTGAACCCCATGTTAGGCCGACCCATTTGTCTGGGCTGGTATCAGTCCTCTTAACCTGTCGATCGTCCCCATCACCTTCCCATTAATCTGAGCTCGTTCGTCCTTCATGCCAACCCCACGGGCCTCCTTTCTGTCTCCCGGAAAAGCCAAGCTCCTTGCAGCCTGGTTCGAACATCCCTGAGCATGCTCCTCTGCTGCACTCTTTGTCCATCATTCCTGCCTTCCCAGTTTTAAAAGCAGTCTCTTCCGAGGGCAGGTCCCTGACTGAATGCAAACCCTTGAGAGGGGGGTGCCTTTCCCACGATTTTTAAAGCAAGGCATAAGTACCTTCAAGCACTCTGTAGCCTGCCTCTTTGTGTGTGTGTGTGTGTGTGTGTTTTAGAGGCCTTTTAATTAGGATGTACCCATACTTAAAGTTCTCTGTTTCTTTGTACACATTATCATTCAGCCAACATCATCAGTCTAAAGTAATCAAACAGCAAAGAGACAAATTGGTAACCATTGGAATGGACCGTGAACATTGGAAACCAAGGGAAAGGGTCAGCAGTGGGGAAATATGGCCTTGATGGCAGAAATGAATGAAGCTGGAGGCCGAGTGGAGGCGGGAATAGGATCAGGGCTCACATTCGGAACACTCTCCTTGCAGAAGGCTGTGGAGGACAGAGGAAGCCCCGCCTCCATCCGCAGGGTCCCCTCAGAATTAAGCCTCCTGTGACTCCCTTCAGACCACAGTTCAATGATGTTAATAGCTTTTTTTTTTTTTTAAATCAGAGAGCGCTGTAAAGTTAATGATGGCAGATGTAGTTAGGTTAAATTGTACTACCTTATCATTTGATCTCCCTTTTGACCCATTTTAAAGTTTATTTCTAACATTGTCTTCTTTGTTTCCAATAGAGGTGTTTTCTGTTTTATTTTTGAATCTCTATGTGAAATCCAGGATAGGTAAATCTAAAGAGGCGGTAACTGGATTACAAACCACCTAGTGGCATGGCAGGGGTGGTTGGAGGGAAATGGCGAGCTAACAGCAATGACAGGAAAGAAGAAAATGTTCTAAAATTGATTGTGGTGATGACAGCACAAGTCTTCTTTAATATGATTGAACGACTGCATTGTAAGATATGCAAATATTTGCCTATAAAACTACTATTGAAAAGAGAAAATGAAATTATCCTGAAGATTGTATGATAGAACATTGCAAGATCAATGACTTCTTTATTGCAAATGCCTTTTAAAACTATGAGGAACAGTGACTATGCACAAACACCTCAGCAGATGGAACATACAGGGATGAAATGTACTCTATATTTGGGAAGGGATGTAAGTCAAATCCACCAGTGGCCACCCATGGAATGGACCACAAATTACTCATATGAAAGTTCATATTGATGCAAAAGAGAGCAAAATAATTCCAGGAAAGTTAAAATGTGACTTTGAGTGTATCACACTTGAATTTAAAGGTCATACTAAGAACAGATTTGATGCACTGGACACAAATGATGAGTTATGAAATGACACCAAGACTATCATGTGGAGCAAGCAAAAACTCATTGTGTTAGGCTGGGTTTTCTATGGCAATAATACCATTGACAATCATATAGATATAAGGAAGGACTTTATATCAAGAAATAATTTTGTATTAAGAAAGAGTCATAGATCAGTCTAACTCAAATCCACGGGTCTGATGCCAGCCTGAGACTTTCAGACTGACCCAGCTGCCAGTGGAACTGGGAGATCACAGGCTGGTGGGTATACAGTCACGTGGACACATGTTGGCAAGCACTTGTCAGGGTGCTGACAACACCCATGGAGGACAGGCCACAAGAGCCGTCCCAGACGGAGCCATGTAGAATCCAAGTAAGCAGGAAGGTAAAGAGAATCAAGAGAGGGACACTCTCCCAGTGTCTCCCTTATGAAGAGGCTACCACCCCAAGGAGGTATCATCAGGCTGTGACCTGACTGATAGGCTGGATTGTATCCCTACCTCCACACAGGTACCGTTCAATTGACATAAATTCTAACCATCACAGTCACTTAAAAGAAAAGCATCAAAAGATGAAAGTGGATGTCCAAAGAGACTCGGAGTCAAGACACTCTTGAATAAAGATTCACTAAAAACAAAAGGAAGAAGCGATGAAGTAAAAGAGCTGAAAAAAAAACTCAAAGGGCAGCTTGGGAAGCCAGAGTAAGGTATCATCTCAAGCTGAAAGAACTGAAGAAAAGATAAAGCCTTGAGATTGTAATGTTGAAGGATTCTATGAGCAAAATACAACATCAAAGAAGGTAGAAGGAAAACATGGAGTCACTGCAACAAAAACAAGTGTCTGTGATCACTGAAGACAAAGCGGGTGCATAAGCAAATGTGGTGAAGAAAGCTGATGGTGCCCGGCTATCAAAAGATATAGTGTCTGGGGTCTTAAAGGTTTGAAGATAAACAAGCAGCCATCTAGCTGAGAAGCAACAAAGCCCACACGGAAGACGCACACCAGTCTGTGTGATCCCGAGGTGTCGAAGGGATCAGGTATCAGGCATCAAAGATAAAAAAAAAAAAAAGCATATCCTTGTAACTGAGGGGGAGTTCAGAGTGGAGACCCAAGGCCCATTTGCAGGCAACTTGACCTTCCCTTACAGAAGGGTTGTGGGGTGGAGACGAGCCAGTCAGGGTACAGTGTAGCAAAGATGAGACATACAACTTTCCTCTAGTTCTTAAATGCTTCCCCCCGCTCATTATCATGATCCCAATTCTACCTTAAAAATCCACCTAGGCCAGAGTATGTTCAATGGTACAGATAGGAACTGGAAACACAGGGAATCCAGGACAGACGGACTCCTCAAGACCAGTGGTGAGAGTGGTGATACCAGGAGGGTAGAGGGAAGGTGCTGTAGAAAGGGGGAACCGATTACAAGGATCTATGAAGTAGTTAGTTTACTGTGCCAACCTGGCCGATAAACATATATGGGGTTAACTGAAGGGCAGGGGGATAAATGGCTCAGTGAGCCTCACTTTTCTAGTTCTTGGGTCTCTTGCTTTAAGATGGCTGGACCAGGGTGCAGCTGCCTTAGCCAGTTCCCTGCTTCAGCTGGCAATGCTCACTTTCAGCAAGACATCCCTGAGGAGAAGCCACATGGACCTACCCTGATGCAGTGCTGGGTGCTGGAGCAGCGGTGTGGCGACCCCTGCCAGTGCTGAGATGCTTACACATTCATTGACTCGGCTTTCCTCCTGCAGTCAGTGTCATTGTTTGTCTTTTGTGAGATGAAGGAGGACTTTGTGGATTGGAGTCGGACCTATGGGCTAATGTTGGACTTGTCGGCTTGGGCAGCACTGGGTTGGGATGTTTTCTTGATGTGCACTTAACCTTTATATAAAACTCTCTCTTATGCATATGAGTTTCTGTGGATTAGTTTCTCTAATGTACCTAGACTAACACAATCTACATATGACACCCTTCCTTTGGGGCAGACAACATAAAAGTGGGTGAAGGGAGATGTTGGCCAGTGTAAGACATGACAAAATAATAATAATCTATAAATTATCAAGGGTTCATGATGGGGGTTGAGGGAGGGATGGGAAAAATGAGGAGCTGATACCAGGGGCTCAAGCAGAAAGCAATTGTTTTGAGAATGATGATGGCAACAAATGTACAAATGTGCTTGACACAAAGGATATATGTATGGATTGTGATAAGAGTTGTATAAGCCCCCAATGAAATGATTTTAAAAAGAAAAACAAGTGTCTGATGTTCAACAATTTTAAGACATAGAATAGGATCAAAAGTTATTGTACTGATGGAAGAATTCTAAGCTATTTACTAAAGGACCCAATGAAAACCAATGCTCCAGGAGCTGATGGAACACCAAACGAAATATTGCAACAGATTGATGAAGTACTGGAAGTACTCAGTCTGTGTTTGAAGTCTGGAAGACCGAATGGAAGAAACCCCTGCTCATGTCCATTTCAAAGGTGATCCAAAAGAATGATACAATTTTTGAATGATGTGTTAGTCTGGGGAGACTAGAGAAACAAGTCCATGGACACACGTATGTGCATAAGAAAGAGATTTATATACAAGCGCAATTGAGCACTGAGGAAGCATCCCAGCCCAGTCCAGTCCAAGTCCATATGTCTGATACTAGCCCATATGTCAGATACTAATCTATAAAGTCCTCTTCAGACTCACGAAACACATTCAAAGACGCCGAATGCAGGATGATCACAGGACAGTGGGTACAAAGTCTTTGGATCCAGTGATGTTGTAAACAACTCAGCGCTGGCAGGGGACTCTATGTGGCTTCTCCGGCTTCAGAAGTCTGGTTGCATCAGGGTAGGTCCATATGGCTTCTCCAAGGGCACTAGCTTAGTTCCATGTGTCTTGTTAGCTGCAATGTCTCCCAGGGAGTGAGCAGAGAGTCTCCCACCTCCAAGGAGGAACTACCGGAATTCCCAGAATCCTCAGAAGGCCACGCCCACACAGAGGCCTCATTGGCTATGACCTGATTGACAAGCTAGACTCCACCCCTACACTCTTAACCCTCAAATTGACAATTATATATCTGCCACAAATGATATCATTAATATAACCTATAACTAAATGTTTTCTTTTTTTTTTAGTCAACATTTTCTGAAGATAATTTTAAAAATGACTGCAGCAGTCCAGTGAGAGGAGCTTCCAGAAATTCAGACAGGATTCAGAGAAACGGCGTGGCACATTTAGTATCATTGATGATGTACGTGGCACATGGAGATGTAGCATTGCTGGTGTCAGCTAAGACGGATCTTAGCTGAAAGCGGAGAACACTAGAAAGAGTTCACTTGTGCTTTATTGAATATGCAAAGGCTCTTATTGCTTGAATCATTCATTAAAATGATGATAACATTGAGAAAACGAGAATTCCAGAACACTTCACTGCGTTTGTGGGAAAGCTCTACATAGACTCAGCGGCAGATATCAAAGGAATACGGCCTGGCTTAAAATCAGGAAAGGTGAGCATCAGGGTTGTATTCTTTCACCATCCTTATTCAGTCTGTATGGTAAACAAATAATGTGCCGAACTGAACTAAAGAAAAACACAGCATCAGGATGGAAGGAAGGCTTCTTCAACCACGTTTGATATGCAGATGACGCACCTTGGTTTGCTGATAGCAAGGAGGACTTGAAGCTCTTGCCCATGAGAATCAAAGACAATAGCCTTTCATGGGGAGTGCAAGTCGATGTCAGAAACCCCAAATCCTTGCAACCGGTCCCACAGGCATCATGATGAATGGAGACAAAATGAAGATGTCCATACTTTCATTCTACGTGGATCTCCAGTCAAGGAATCAGTGAGGGCCGAGGTGGGTACAAGGGAGCCGATGTCAAGGAGTGCATGTAGGAACAGCATGGTTGGAAACAGATTATGGTAGCAATGATATAATTCTACTTGAGCTGATTGAAATATGGAATGATATGTGATATGTATTAAATTCTACCTAATAAAACAAAGAAAGAAAAACATTCCTTGGCTTTGATCAGGTGCACCTTAGTCTTCAGCATGATATCTTTGCTTTTTGCTACTTTAAAGAAATTTTTGTAATGAAAGCAAATAATTTGCCCAAAGAAATAAAATACTTCATTTGATTTCTTCCATGGACTTTGATTGTGGATCCTAATAAAGTAAAATCCTTGACCAAAAAAAAAAGAAAATAAAATAAATCAATAGAAGTATTGCATTGATCAAGTTTGCTACACTAGACATCTTTAAAATGTCATAGAGTAAAGATGTCACTTTGAATATTAAGGTACCTTCGGACCAAGGCATGGCATTTTCAACTGTGTCATCATGGACATGTAAAAGCTGGACAATGAATAAAGAAAACCACAGAAGAATTGATACATTTGAACTACGGGTTGTGAAGAAGTTTTAAAGTACTTTGGAACGCTAGCAGAATAAATACATCTGTCTCAAATGAAGGACATCTAGAATGCTCCTGAAAGGCAAGGATGGCAAGACTTCATTTTCCATAATCTGGACCTATTGCCAAGTCCCTAGAAAGCGACATCATGCTTAGTAGAGAGCATTGAAAAAGAGGGAGACCGTCAACCAGACAGAACGACCAGTGGCTCCAACAATGGGCTCAAATATAACAAGTGTGATGTGTGCGCAGGGCTGGGCAGCATTTTAGTTTGTTGTTTGCACCAACTCAATGCCACCTAACCCATTCATTAGCAAAGTGTAGCATATACAGTGTTGCAGTAGGTAATTTGCTGATGCCAGCCTCAGAGAAAAAAATAAAGGTATGATTTTCGTAAATTATTGGTAATAAAAGGCAATGATAATGAAAACTGAAAGAAAAGAGGTATTTGCAATTCGTCAGAATTTAAGAGAACCCCGTCACAAGGCAGGACCTATTTGTGTTTTTCTGTCAATCTAACCTACTCCCCATGTGAGCTTTATAGAGCAGATGCCTTCACTTGTCAATAAACTCCAAAAGAGTCTTTGTTGTGCCTGCGCAAGTTAGGGGCTCAATTACTACGTTTTGAATGAATAATATACGTTTCCAAGGAATTGAGTGTCTATAAAATACCCTTCTTCTAATATTAAACACGTTCCCAACTCCTTTGTTTCTTAAATTACTAATTTCTTCATTTATTCAGCAATGGCCTCACTGACTACCACCCATGATCAAGGAACTATTCAAAGTGATTTCAGCCAATAATCTTTGTAGCTATTTATTCTCCACTTGGGTTTGTGCCATCCTGTCTTCCTGTAAGCTGACACCAAGTCCTTCCAGCTATTCTGTAAACAGCCCATTGTGATATACCTACAGAAATGGCTTCAAGAAGGGTGAATAACTTGTCCCATGCTCTCTGCTCTCTTTTTCTTATTCAATAAAGATTCTGTACGGAAAATACAAATTTGGATTTTTCACCTGTGGCCCTCTAGAATTCTGAAATATATGAAAAATATTCAAGTTCATAACCAGCTCATTCCAAGTCTTAGTCTAAATAGAAAAAGGCTCTTTCCGAGTGGGTAACCAGAAAAGAGGCTTTCCTTTGAGACAGATGCAACCTTCCAGCCCACAGCTCGGGGACGGGGCTGCATGAAGGCGGCCCTTTCTTCTGGGGAGAAGTGGACCACATTAGAACGCTGCTTCTCAGAGAAGTTGGGCCCTTCAAATAGGGTCAACTCAGACAACTGTAGGCATGTCCCTCACATTGTTCATTGGTCCACATGCATGCCCCAGGAGTAGGCTTCCATTGTGAGAGAAGACACACTGTTAGAGTGGACACTGGGGAGTCTATCTTCTCTCACAGTCTTCTTCCGCAATGAGTAGCACCGCTTTACTGGAAGTTAGGCAAATACGTTGTCAGATTTCATCAATATCCTTGGCTCTGGAAACTACGAAGTCTTTAGTAAAGAGCCTTGTACTCTGGGTGAGACCGAACACTTTTGATTTTAGAACTAACTAGGAGTTAGTTAAAACAATAACAACAACAACCAGACTCACTACCATGGTGTCCTTTCTGACTCATATCCTGATAGGACAGAGTAGACCTGCTCCCTAGAGCTTCTGAGACTGTTAATCTTCATGGGAGCAGAAAGCCTGATCTTTTCCTGACAGCCGTTAAATGGGAAGCCCAATTAGTAACTCATTGTGCCACCAGAATGCCTTAACTAGGATTTAAAGATCCTCTACAGTCTTAGAAAATCTATACCTTCTAATAAGAAACAAGTAACAGTCTACAAGAATGACTGAAAGGAAGAGGCAGCAGGACGTCTATTGAAGAATTCAGGCTCTTATTTCTTAGCACATCCCACTTCGAAATTGAGATGTGAGCTTGGAGGATACTGCAGAATCTTGTCAGGCCTTGTTTTCCTCCTCTGTAAATGGAGAAAATACTAGCACCTGTACCACAGGCTTATTGCGAATTAAAGATGTGGAATTGCTCAGCGTCATAGGTTCATTTCTATCAGCATGCAGAAATCTTGCCTCAAAAACAAAGAACCACCCCAAATAAAAAACAGACTTACCGTTCGCTGTCTAATCAATTCCAAATCATAGGGACCCTGTAAGACAGAGTAGATCTGCTCCCTGCGACTTTCAAGGCTACAAAGATTTCTGGAACTAGCAAGCCTCATCTGTCTCCTGTAGAGCGACTGAGGACTTGGAATTACTGTCTTCATGGTGAACAGCTCAACATGTGGCTCACCATGCCACCAGGGCTCCACAATCTAAGCAGAACATTCAACTCACTGCCACGAGTTGATGCTGACTCATCGAGATCCGGTAGGACAGGGCCCAACTGTCCCTGTGAGTTTCTTAGACTGTAACTTTTTACTGGAGTAGAAAGCCTCAGTTTCTCTCGAGGAGAGGCTGGTGGTTTTGAACTGCTGACCTTGCAGTGAGTAGCCCAACATATAACCACTATGTCACCAGGGTTCCTGCTGGGACATAATAATAAGGAACCAGGGGGTGGGGTGGGAAAAGAGGAACAGGGATCCCCTTTCTTCTTCCCTGGTCCTCTACCCCCTCCATTCCAGCTTTGAATTCAAACTCCACCAAAGGCAAAGTTACTGCCTGAAAGCTATATCTGCATGTTTAATTACATAATTCAGGAGTAATAGCATAGCATACTTGGATAATAAAAGTGATAGCTAGATTTGATATAATTTGTAGCTTGGACCTTCATCTGCTTTTAGAAATCAGTATTCATGAGTTTTAAAGAACTGATATTTACTATCATATAGTTTATATCATTTGCTTAAAGTTTTATATTTTAAAGTAACATCAGAATTCAAATGGAAGGAAAAGAAACAGATTTTCACACAAATCAAGCTAAGATTTCACGGAAATCATAAACTTGAGTCAGGGCATGGAGGTGCCCAGCTTCTGAGTTTGTTAGTGTATGTGGAAGCTGACATCTATTTAAAGGAAAACTGTGATTAAAATGATCCATTCTTAGGACTTTTGGAGCTTCACCAAAGTAAACATTTCTGACCAGAAACCCCGAGCCTGGCTTCATTAGATAGCATGTACTGGATTCAACAGGCCTTCCAGTCAAAGATTTTCTCATTTTCCAAACAGTGCTCTTATTATTATTTTTAATCTAAAATTCTCTATCTCAAAAAGATCCTTGGCAGTACTTAAAATAACCAGCGTACACCATTCAAGAAAGGAAAACAAAATAAGGTGACTAGGAAGGTGAAGAGGAGCGTGGTGGCATAGTGGTTACAAGTCAGGCTGCAATCTGCGGGGTGAGCAGTTCGAACTCACCAGCCACTCCTCCGGAGAAAGCTGATGGATGGTTACAGTTTCAGAAACCCACCGGGGCAGGTCTACCCTGTCCTATAGAGCCCCTATGAGTTGGCATCAACTCGAGGGCAGTGAAGTTTGGCAGTGAGGAATGAGAGGCAAAATGGTGACCATGGAAAAGAAATTAGTGATTATTATCGGACACACCATCGATTCTTGTAATTGTATAACGCTGCACAGATCCATCACCCGTTTATTAAATAAAAATTACACTCTTTTCAGCAGGGAGAACCGCATTTGTAGACTACTTGCAGTGTTTTTGGTATGCACTGAAATGCTAGGGAAGAAAAATCCTATCTTTTAGGAAGGTGCTAACTTTTTGTGTCAAAATATGGCAGTTTGAACCCAGTCTGGCATCATGGAAGAAAAGATGCCATGGCAGGCTGCTTCTATAAGGCCAAGACAATTCCGTAGAAGAGAGCAGTTCTTACTCCGTGCCACACAGGGTTACCTTGAGCCAGCATCAACCCAACCGCACAAGACAACACTTGCCTGCCGGGCAATGGCTCTAGTCCAGGCACACAGCACTTACTTGCTGCATGGGTGGAGAATGTAAGGCCGGCTGCACCTGCAGGGACAGCTGACTCCCCAGGGGCTGTTGCATGCTGAGTGGCTGGTGTTGCTGCATGTTGAGATGCTGGTGAAGAGGGGGGCTGATCTGGAGGGGGGGAGGGGAGGAGACGGCCATGTTCGCTATGGACACAGTCACTGGCATTTGGTTATTCAGCTTCGGTGCTATGTTCCTGGGGAGGCTGGGATGCATGGCCGTTAGGTGAGGATTCATTCCTGGTTGTGGGTGATAGTGGGAACTTAGGTACAGGGCTGAATGAGCCTGGTTGGGCCCATGGAACACAGATGGCTTTGAGCTGATCAGTTGAGGAGGTTGAGACGGCTTAACATCAACAGGTTCACTATAACTCTGTGGAGAAAACAAACAAGATCAGAAAGAAAAGTTTAATGATTTTCAGAGCAAGTTTTGTGAATTACATCATGGACTTTCACATGAATCAACACCCGCAACCCAAGACTTTTTCATTTAAGAACTCTTCTACCGTTTATTAGTAGTATGATTTATGCAGGTCTGATCATCTTCTATTTAGTTGATGAAGTACAACCTTACCAGCTAGGATAAATTCCCCCACTACCAATATTATAAATGACAGATTTTTTTTTCTTTTGTGATCTAAACAGATTTATGTTTGGGGTCAGGTGAGGGAATGGATGCCTTAGTCAAATGTGGCATACTTTGAAATTATGTCACTTTTACTGATCCTCTGTTAATTTCTGTTTCCTTTTCCTATTCTCCAAGGGCCTTGATCTTGATATTTGCATGAAGAAAACAAAGCTGGCTGGTAGAAAGGGGAATGAAAGAAGGGAATAAAAGACGTAGAAAATGTCTTTCTGAAGCCATCTAAACATATATTAATATGTCTTTGAAGTAACAATATAACTCACACTGAATGTTTTTTAAAGAAGCTGGTGATGAATGATCCCCCACAGTGATCTGGATAAAAATGATCTCTTGTGGCGACCCCAGGAGGGAAGGGGGTGTAGAAAGGGAGAACTGATCTTGGAGATCTATGTGTAACCTCCTCTCTGGGAGATGGGCAATGGGGAGGCGGGTGAGGGGAGACGCCGGGGAGTGTAAGATAAGATATAATAATTATTTATAAACTATCAAGGGACCAGGGGGGGAGCGGGGAGGGAGGGGGAAGGGAAAAAAGGGGAAACCGAGCTGATTCCAGGAACCCAAGTGGAAGGTGAATTATGAGAATGAAAAGTGCAACGAATGTATAAGGGTGCTTTGCTCAGTTGATGTATGTACAGACTGTGATAAGAGCTTTATGAGCCCCAATAAAAAGATTTATTAATTTAAAAAAGAAAAATGATCTCTTATAGTAAATTTAGAGTTCATTATTAATTGATATCATTTTATCTAATTTTATAAATAATTTCACATGGCCAAGTTCTAACAATCTTAAAAAAAATCATTTTATTGTACAATTCTTAACACAATCCATACATGCAACCACTGTGTCAAGCACATTTTTACATTTGTTGCCATCATCATTCGCAAAACACTTGCTTTCTTCTTGAGCCTTTGTTAAAAACTAGAAATTTTGGTGCAGACTAGCAATGATCAAGAATTAAGCCTGGCAAATTTCTTTTCAGGTATAAACCTACTTCCTGCTTTGGCTTAGAAGATTGTGTATAGTAACTGGTGGAAAGTGAAACAAGTGGAAGAAATAATGCTGAAATGCCTACCTAGAGACAGTCACCGCATTATCAAACATAGCTAAACGATGCCTAGATTCCCTATTCCATGACCATTGTTTTTCTTATTCTAATTATAGGTTACACTCTGCACTGCCAGGAACACCAAGCCTGCAAGAGCCCATCAGCATGCCTGTACCAGCCATTCTGGTATGCACTCAGCCCCAGTGGTCAACTCATAAGCCCACTGGAGAAATCAGGCTATCACACACAATGAAACAAAAGCTCACAACTTAATTTTACGAGTCAGTCTATAATACTGTTAGCAATAAAATCCATTTTTTCCAACTGTAATAAGAACTATGCTGCATACATGTGCCAAATCATAGGGATGGAGATGCAGGGTAAACACATACTACTACATGTTTTCTCTGTAGAAAAGACAGATATAATATATGTAATGTCAAACCATTGAAATATGGGGTAGCAAAAGACTAAAATACTTCATGCAGATTATACAAGGGAACTTCCAAAAGTTCAACAAAAATGTATATAATGATGGACTTCAGAGATTTCAAAAATGTTTGCACCAAAATAAACTCATACTAATTTGTAATAATGCATCTGAGCAGGATCTAGTTTCAACAGGATATGGTTTCAGGCACTAAGAAGGACATGACATTAATTCTGAAAAATGCCCCTGTAAGAACATGAATTTTGTAAAACTGAAGCAAGAATATCAAATATATGGTGAAACTTGGGTGGAAGACTGTTGGAATCACTGATGATTTATGAATACAGGAACAATGTCCCAAATAAATCAGCAGTTATCTTAAGAAGAAGGGAGACAATCTTAAACATGAATTCTGTAGCAGCAGACCATCCATATCGATTTGTCAGAAAACAATCTTGAAAAGAAACAACAACCAACATCGGGGGGAAAAGCCAACACCATAAACATAGTTGTTATTTTATTCAGTTTACACATTTCTGACTTAAAAATTAAAGTTATTATTTCATTCAGTTTACACATTTCTAACTGAAAAATTAAAGCTGAGCAAACTTTCCATGTAATGAGTGCTAGCTAAAACATTTACACCCAGATTAGTTGCAGATCAGACTGTTCTTTCACTGGAACAAACATCATATAGATGGTGAAGCTTGGGTGGATGAATGGTGAAATTATGAATGCTTTTCAAAAAGTTTACAGGGGGAATGCCTTGAAGAAATCAGAAGTTTAATAATGGATAAAGGGATGAGACAATATTGATGATAAAGCCCGTAGTAGCAGACCATCCACATAACTTTGAAAGCAAAAAATCTTGTTCATGCTCTAATTAAAGTGAACCAATGATTAAATGCAGACCCTATAACCAATATCATAGATATCTCAACTGGTTCAGCTTCCACTGGCAACATTGCTACACTCATAGTAGCTGCAGATAAGAATGCGCCTACAATTCAAGAAGTGGGATCAAGATCCTGGAAGAACTTAACAGGAGGTGAAACAAGCTTCTATCAATATGATCCAAAAGACAAAATATCATCAAACCAGTGACCTCCAAGAAGTGGAAGCGCTTCAGTCAGAGCATAAAAAAGCAAACTGGCCAAGAGCAAAGATCATGGTGACAGTTGTTTTGAATGCACAAGGCATTTTGCTTGTTGACCTTTTGAAATGTCACAGAATGATAACATCTACTTATTTTGAAATCGTTTTGAGACAATTAGCCAAAGTTTAAGCGGAAAAACATCAAGAAGGGCTTCTCCTTCACCTCTACAGAAATGCCTCGCTCACTCCTCTCATCAACCAGGGACAATTCTATGAGAATTTCCATGGGAAAACATTGGACATCCTAGTTGGCTACTTCTTATTTCTTTTGGTTTCCTAATCTTAAAAAAAAAAATAAAGGTACCCAATTTTCTTCAGTTACTCATGTTAAAAACAAAAACTGCATGGAAATGGTTAAAGTCCCTCAGTTATTTAGGGATGGACTAAATGGTCAGTAGCTTCAGCTACAAAAGTCTCGACCAGCAGCTCATGTTGAAAAATTGTCTATTTAATTGTTTTATTAAAAAATTTATCTGTAATTTCATTTGTTCATGAACTTTTCCTGTTAGGTGCCAAGATTATGTGTTTGTAGACTTGTTTGTTTAACCTACTGCAGAGGACTAATTTCATATTTAGCCACAGGCTGCATCAATTTCATATTACAAAGACAAGATTATATAGCAAACAAAAACAAGAAGCCATCAAGCCAACTGGTTCTGATTCACGGAGATACCCATGCATGTCAGAACGGAACTGTGTTCCGTAGAGTTTTCCAAGGTTGATGTTTTGCAAGTGGATGGTCAGGCCTTTCTTATGGGGCATTTTTGGACTAGACTTGAATCTCTAACCCTTTGGTTATACTCTCCAAGGCCTCACACAGCAAACAGATATTCAGGAAAATGAATACACATTAGTCAATAATCAAATTTTTGCTTTACAGTTGCTCTCATTTAAAAAAGAATATGATCTACATTTCCCATATAATCAAAACAATGAAAGTGTTCTTATTTGTTTTATATTAGTCAATTATCATCACATCATTATGTGATAACATGCATCCGAGGTAATGTGAACTTGTATGTTCATGTGTGTGTACCAAAACACAACACACATGGTACATAAGATACACTGTTTAGATATAATCTTGTAATCTGTAATAACAAGTAATTGGTATACTTAACAAATATATTTATTTAAATTAAACGAACCTAACGAAGTACAATTATGAGATACCTGGATGCAAACACAGTACCCACATTGTATTATGAAGAGTTTGTGGGAAAATAGACGTCTTTAAAAATTAAGGTTACATGCTAAGTCATGTGGGGGAAACGGTATCGGGCTAACTAATGTGAAAGGGCCGTCTCCATGAGGACTTGTCAAGGCCTTCAATGCACTGACCCTTGTTTCGGTGCACTAATCCACATCAGGAATCTCAGAGTCAGTCATTGAGAAATTATTTATCAGTGGGTCACTACCTGTGACTAGTATTTAACAGAAAGTTGAAGTTTAGAAGTATTAATAAATTCCACATGCATATTTAAAATGATAAATAAAACATAGCATTTAATTTAAATGGTCATATTTCTTGCTTCAAATAAATTACTAATTACTGTCTCCAAAAGGCACGCTTAAACTACAGACACGTGGGTGGGATGCTGAAATAACGAATGTTTCCCTGTTTCTTAGACTACTGTCTGCGTGGTGAACAGTACTTTAGGCTGCTCAGCACACTGACAATTTTCTTAAGACTTAGGAAGCTGGCAGCTTCCTAATTTCATCCTAGATGAGCTCAGCCTTAGAGATGCGAATGGTTTTCCCAAAGGTTAAATTCAAAATAAGGAATGAATTTAATTCTCCTGAATTCTTTTGCAATAATCACATGTACCCCCACCCCGGCCCTTCTAATTTTCTATCTAAGACAGACTAGGAAGAAGGGTGATCTACTTCCAAAAATTAGTCAACCCAAACCCTCTGAATCACAACAAGAAACATTGCTAGAAAAGCCCATCATGTTTGCTAAAGCGTGTGAGCTCTAGTGGTATAGTGCTTACATGTCGGGCTGTGATCCACAGGGTCAGTAGTTCGAAACCATCTGCTGCTCAACGGGAGACAGGTTTTCTACTCCCATAAATAGTTACAGTCTCAGAAACGCACAAGGGTAGTGCTACCTGTTCTACGGACTCTCTACGAGTCACCATCGTCTCAGTGGAAACGAGCGTGACTTCTGCTAGAGGGCCAGTGATAAGGAAGGATGTCTTCAATGACATGGACTGTTATATCCACCACAGCAATGGCTTCAAACATAGAGAGAAGCATTTACTTGGGTTATATAAGGTGGCCATGAGTTGGAGCCAACTTGAGAGTAATTAAAAACAAGAAGTTAAAGCAGTGGTTCTCAACCCGTGGGTCACGACCCCATTGGGGGTTGAATGACCCTTTCACAGGGGTTGCCTGATTCATAACAGTAGCAAAATCACACTTATGAAGTAGCAATGAAAATAATTTGATGGCTGGGGGTCACCACAACACGAGGAACTGTATTAAAGGTTGAGAATCAATGTGCTAAAGGGAAGGAACAATGTCTTCACTTAAATGAAAATCCATTGTAGATCTTTGTCTCTCTCTCTTCTTAAAAATCATTTTATTGGGGGCTTGTACAACTCTTATCACATTCCATACATCCATCCATTGTGTCAAGCACATTTATACATTTGTTGCCATCATCATTCTCAAAACAATTGCTTTCTGCTTGAGCCCTTGACATCAGCTCCTCATTTTCCCCCTCCCTCCCCAGCTATCTCCCTCATGAACACTTGATAATTTATAAATTATTATTATTTTGTCATGTCTTATACTGGCCGACGTCTCCCTTCACCCACTTTTCTGTTGTCCATCTCCCAGGCAGGGGCTTATATGTAGATCATTGTGATTGGTTCTCCCTTTCTACCCCACCTTCCCTGTACCCTCCTGGTATTGCTACTCTCATTATTGGTCCTGAGGGTTTATCTGTCCTGGATTCCCTGTGTTTCCAGCTCTGAGCTGTACCAGTGTACATCCTCTGGTCTAGCGGATTTGTAAGGTAGAATTTGGAACATGAAAGTGGGGGAGGAAGCATTAAAGAACTTGAGGAAAATTTATGTTTCATTGGTGTCTACTGCACCCTGACTGACTTATCTCTTCCTTGAGACCCTTCCAAAAGGGGATGTCCAATTACCTACCGATGGGCTTAGGGTCTCCACTCGGCACTCCCCCTCCTTCATAATGATAGGATGTTTTGTTTTTTGATACCTGATACCTCATTCCATCGACATCTCCTGAGCACACAGTCTGATGTGCTTCTTCCATGTGGCCTTTGTTGCTTCTCAGCTAGATGACTGCTTGTTTAACTTCAAGCCTTTAAGAGCCCAGATGCTATATCTTTTGATAGCCGGAAACCATCAGCTTTCTTCACCACATTTACTTATGCACCCGCTTTGTCTTCAGCGATCATGCCGGAAAGGTGAGCATCATGGAAGGCTAATTTAATAGAACAAAGTGTTCTTGCATTGAGGGAGTACTTGAGTGGAGGCCCAATGTCCACCTGCTACCTTAATATTAGACCTATAAATATATGCATATGATCTATTTCCACATCCTTATATAAATATATTTAGATATGTATATGCCTGTATTTAGACCTCTATAAATGCCTGTTGTCTCCTAGTTCTTTCCTCTATTTCCTTTTATTTTCCTCTTGTCCTACAATCATGCTCAGCCTTCATTTGGGTTCAGTAATTCCTCTTGGTTGCATTGCCCTTGATCAAGCCCTACCAGGCCTCCTACACCCTCCTTGCCATCTATTTTGGATCACTTGTTGTTCCTTTGTCTCTGGGTTTGTTAACACCCACTACCTTTCCCCCGCCTCCCCCTGTCCCATGTCCCCCTGGAACCTTGGGTCCTGTTGTTTTCTCGACTGTTTATCCCACCTAGCTTATCTAGATAGAATAGGTCTTTCTGTTAAGTGTGTCCATAACAGGAGAAAATTGCAACTCTGTGAAACTCTCCATGCACCGTGAATGTCAACCCTGGGCTTGGCGTCGTCTCATTCAGCTCAGTCCATGAAAACAATTTCATTTGTAAAAAGTAATCTTAGTGGAAATAATATTTCTGGCAAATGACCAGTGACTATTTCAATGGCAGCTAATAATTCATCCCTCCCTTCCTCCCTCCCTCTTTCCTTTCCTTCCTTCCTATTTATCTAAAACCCAAACTCACTCACTTCAAGTGGCCCTGTAGGACAGGGCAGAACTGCCCCCATGGGTTTCCAAGACTGTAACCTTTCATGGGAGGAGAAAGCCTCCTCTTGAAATCACCTATCCTGTAGTTAGCAATCCAGCACGCAAACAATTCCATTACCAGAGCTGCTTAGAAGGACTGTATATAAACTTAAATAATAGTTCTAAATTTCCCAAAGCAATGATTTAGATGACATTTGAAACACACACGCACATATATTTTTACAAAAGGGAGAAAGATGAGAAAGTTACGCTTTTTCTCTGCAGTTTTCAAATGGTTGAACTGTTCTGTGTGCCACCTGGAAAGCCCACCTGAGCGTTCTCTTCCTTTGCCCTTGCAATGATGTTCTGCATCATCAAGGAAACGATCCATTTGATGGGAGCTACTTAAATGAAAATGGCCCATGCATCTACTACAGTGCAAAGACTATAAAGAGCACCACATATTCACTGAGCAAGTATATGATCATTTATATATTAAAAATTTATATGAGTTAGGTGAAAGTTCACAGAACAAATTAGTTTTCTATTCAGCAACTGGTAAAAAGATTATTCTGTAATTGCCTACAATTTCCACACTGTGTCAGCACTTTCCCTACTTGAACCTTGGATTTCGTTTGCCCAATTCTCCTGCCTTCTTACCATTGTTTGGGAGAATACTGGCATTTTGGTCTTGTATAGGTGACTGTCCTGAGGAGCATGTTATTCCTGGGTGTTACATTTCACCAGTCTCTATCAGACCCTACGTCTCATTTCTTTAAGAATTTCAATTTTTATCTACCTTTTCTTTCCATTCTATCCAGTGCCTTCTATTGTGATACCCATCAGAAAGGCCGTTGGGGTTGTCAGGCAGCATCTAGTTCTTTGGTCTTAGGTTAACAGAGGCTGTGTGTAGCTCATGGGGTCCATGGCTTCTCGGGACTAATGCTTTCTCTGAGGCTCTGATTTTCTTCACTCATATTTGCTCCAGACAGAAAGAAGCCTATAGTTGTAACTCAGAGGGCCACTTGCAAGCTTTTTAGATCTCAGTCACTATTAACATAGGGTGCAGAACATTATCTTTATGAATTATGTTATGTCAATTAACCTAGACACTCTTAAAAATGATTTGTCCTTCTGCCTCAAGGCCAGTATCTGGTTGTGGCTAAGAGGCTTTTTTGACTGTGACCTTTCATGGCCATGACCCCTGTGAAGTCTTGTAAGCAGGTAGATTTGCAGCATCATATTTAGGAATAAACACTGCCAACCCTGAATAAGCACGTGGGCGTACTTCATCACCCTGCAGCTCCTGCTCAGCTTATATTACCACCTATGTTTCAACCAGCGTGCCGGAGTCCTGGAGGTACAGTGGTTGTACTTTGGGCTGCTAACTGCAAGGTCAGTAGTTTGAAATCATTAGCTGTGCTGTCGGGCTAAGATTAGCTTTTGTACTCCTGTAAGGAGTTCCAGTCTTGGAAACCCCCAGCGGGTAGATCTACCCAGCCCTACAGGGTCACTATGAGTCAGAATGGTAGCGCTGGATCCACTACTATATTATCCACCGCTATATTATTATTATTTTAGAATTGTTTATCTTTTAGTTTTTATTGTAGTTGCCTTTTATTTTTGCAACCTTTCAATATTCTGTATCTGTCTTGCTTATGCTGTATTGAAAAAACTGGTGGTGTAGTGGTTACATGTTGGGCTGTGATCCACATGGTTGGCAGTTTGAAACTATCACCAGCTCCTCGGGAGAAAGACTGGGCTTTCTACTCCAGTAAATAGTTAGTCTTGGAAACCCACAGGAGTCAATGTGCGTCAGCAGTGACTTGATGCTAGTGAGTTTGCTATTAGGCGTTTTTATGCTGTATTGACTTTGCCCAGATCATGTTCAGCCTTGCACTTCGTTAAAGTTAGTGTAATTCTACTATGTAGTAAGCTACTTTTTCCTTCCATATCCTCACAATCCTGGTAAATAGGAAAAAATATTTCTATTGGTATATAAACTTGGACTTTTTATAACAGTGTTGTCATACAGTATTTGTCCTTTTGTGATTAATTTCTTTGGCTCAGCTTAATGTCCTCTAGGTTCATCCATGCTGTGGGCTACTTCACAGATTCAGCATTATTCATCACTATTCATACATACCACAGCATGTTTACCCATGCATCTTTTGCTATTTAAAACAATGCTGCAATGAACATGGGTGGGCATATGTTTACTTATGTCACAGTTCTTGATTTTTTGGGTAGACATCTACGAGTGGGATTACTGTCTCATACAGCCCATCCATATTTCTGAGGCTGTGACACACAGTTTTCTATAGTGGTTGTACCATTTTACATTGTTGTTCGGTGCCATTGAATTGGTTTCCAGTCATAGAGAAAGACCATATGCATAACAGAATGAAACATGCTCAGTTCTGTGCCATCCTCACAATTGTTTCTTTGCCTCATATAAGGCAGCTTCTCTGATGATTTGTTTGGCATACAGATTGAAGAACTACAAGGGGATGCAATCAAAACATACACCTTTCTTGGTCTTAAACTATGCAGTATTCTGTGGTTCTGTTCTGACAATGTCCTCCTGACCCAGGTCCAAGTTCCACATGAGCACAAGGAAGTGTTCTGCAATTCCCTTTCTTCTTAAGGTAATCCGTAGTTATGATCCATGCAGCTGCATGATTTGGCGTAGTCAATAAAATACAGGCAAACATCCTCAGGGATTGTCGCGGTTGGGCTAAGATACATCTGATACCAGCAATGAAATCCCTAGTTCCAAGTCCTTTTCTAAATCCAGCCGGAACCTCTGGAAGCTCCCTGTTGTTATACTGTTGCAGTCATTGTTGGATGATATTCAGAAAAATTTTACTTGCATGTGATATCAATGACATTCTTCTATATGTTGAGGATTTTGTTGTGGGTACAAATATGGATCTTTCTGTGAAATGGGTACAAATATGGATCTCTTTCAGTCACTTGGCCAAGTAGCGTGTTTCTAATTTCCTCCCATAGATGAGGAAGTGCTCCCAGTGCTTCATCAGCTTGTTGAAACATTACAATGGGTCTTCCCTTAATTCCTGGAGCCTTGTTTTTGGCTGATGCTTTCAGTGCAGCTTGACCTTCTTCCTTCAGTACCACTGGTTCTTGCTCATATGCCACCTCCTGGAATGTTGGAATATTGACTAGTTCTTTTTGGTACAGTGACTGTACATTCCTACCATCTTTTTTTCCAAACTGGTGAACTTCTCCAGATGAAATACACTAAAATAAAATTGAGCGCTGCTAAGGGAAGAGATGACAACGAAGCCCAATAGCAGCTAAAGGCAGACCAGAGGCTGACTGTGAAACAGTCAATCAATTGGTCATATGGAAGTTCAGGTGGAAGCTAAAGTAAATGAAGTCCACAAGATCTGAAATATGCCCTTGAGTCTATCGTATCTGAGTTTTGAGAACATCTCAATGACAAATTTGATACATTGAACACAAATGACAGAAGATCTGATGAGCTATGGGAGGACGTCAAGAACCACATCATTCATGAGAAAAACAAAGGTAATTATAGGAACCGGAAGAAGATCAAAGAGAATAGCAGAGGAGACTCTGAAAGATGATCTTAATCACAGAGTAGCTAAACAAATGGAAGAAACCATGTTGTCAAAGAGCTGATTCGAAAATTACAATGGACATATCTAGAAGAAGTAAAATATTGTAATAAAATGTGCAAAGACAGAATTAGAAACAAAAAATGAAGAACACTCTCAGCATATCTCAAAGAAAGAAATGAAAGAAAAATTCAGATCTCAAGATGCAATATTGGAAGATTCTGCAGTCCAAATTCTGAACGATACAGGAAGCAGCAAAAGAAGACAGAAAGCGTGCACAGTCGCTGTGCCAAAGAGAGCTCGTCAAACAATGGGGCTAATGGTTCTGGGGAGGTGCTGGGGAACCCAGGGACAAGGGAAGAACGAGTGATCTAAAATTGATGGCGAGGAGGGCATAGGATGCTTGGAGGGGCTTGATCAAGGGCAATGAACCTGAACGAAGGCCGAACATGATAGTGGAACAAGAGAAAAGTAAAAGGAAATAGAGGAAAGAACTGGGAGGCAAAGGACATTTATAGAGGTCTAAATACAGAAATGTATATATGTAAACATGTTTATTTATAATGATAGGGAAATGGATCTATGTGCATATATTTATTTATAAAGGATTATGGCAGCAGATGGATATTGGGCCTCTACTCAAGTACTCTCTCAACACAAGAACACTTTGTTCTACTAATCCCACACTCTGTGATGCTCACCTTCCCTGGCATGATCGCTGAAGACAAATGGGTGCATAAGCACATGTGGTGAAGAAAGCTGATGGTGCCCGGCTATCAAAAGACCTAGCATCTGGGGTCTTAAAGGCTTGAAGATAAACAAGCAGCCATCTAGCTGAGAAGCAGCAAAGCCCACATGGAAGAAGCACACCAGCCTGTGTGATCATGAGGTGTCAATGAGATCAGGTATCAGGCATCAAAAACCCCAAACAAAACAAAGTCATATCGATGTGAATGAGAGGGAGGGCAGATGGAGACCAAAAGCCCATCAGTTGAACATCCCCTGTCAGAAGGGCCACAAGGAAGAGGTGAGGCAATCAGGGTGCAATGTAGAACTGATCACAGTGATAGACGTATGGCCCCCTCCCAAGGGGCCAGACAACAGAAACAACAGCAAAGTGGGTGTAGGGAGATAGCAGTTGGTGTAAGACATGAAAAATTTAAAATACATTATCAAGGTTTCATTGGGGAGGGAGGGAACAAAATGAGGAGTTGATACCAAGGGCTCAAGTAGAAAGAAAATGTTTTGAAAAGGATGATGGCAACATATGTTCAGCTGTGCTTGACACAATGGATGTATGTGTGGATTGTGATAAGAGCTGTAAGAACCCTCAATAAAATAAAATAGAATAAAAATATGACTGGTCTATATTCCAACGCTGATCTTTATATGCTTTCCATTTAATTTTGGCCACTTCCAAGGAAGTATAAAGGATAGACTTTGGGGCCAGGATGTGGCTGAGTTACTTTTAAAGGTGATAAAATCTGAAACAAACAGTGACGATTGGTGTGCACTGTGGTGATTAATTGTATTGGGTTGTACACATAAAATAGTAGAAATTAGGGCAGGGGAGTTCTCAAAAGACTAGTTAAAGGAGGAGCCTAGATGGCAGTATAATCAGACATATCACACCGTCCCTTTAGAGCAAAGACCCAAGTGAAACGGGTACAGGTAGAAACCTTAGAACCCTGAACAGCATAAAGTAGAAAGAATTGACCACCAACTGTAAGGGGAAACTGAATGAACATAGTGAATGAAGAGGACCGCAGTGGAGGGACTTTGCCAGTCACTTATTAGCGAAGTCTTTGATTATCCAAGGTAGTTTCCTGTTGACACTGCAGAAAGAGGGTAACACAGTGCAGTCTCTAGATGTCTCCACTCTGGGATTAGATGGACCATGAAAATGAAAGCTTGACGGAGCAAATGCTACTTAAAGTAGCGAAGTAGAAACATAAAAGGCAGTAGAAGCTGCAACACAGAGGATGATGAACTGAACCAAATTAGCAGCCCATCTAATTTGAGTCTCATTTTCAGTATTGACCAATACTTGATGCATTAGAAATCAAACAAAATTTATGTACCTACACAGTTGTGCATTGTTATTTCTGGAAAAATTTTTTATGGTTCTTGCAGGTAATTAACTGACACCCTGAGGCATGAGATTTTATTATCTTTAAATCACTAGCGTGTCTTACAAAGCTGCAAATTTCATATTAACAGCTATAACATTCATTCCATTTTCAAGTTCCTGTTCAGTATTTGCCTCAATAGCTCTTCACGATGTGAATTATAAGTTTATTTCATCCTGCAAAACCATTCCTTTTATTTGCTTCAAACTCTCTATGCTTTAATTGAATTGAGCATTATGTTTCCGTACTATTGATCATGCCAATAGAGAACTTTTAAAAATTAATTCAATATTGTCTTGTATTATACATTCAAAACAAAAAAACATCCAGTGTGCTCTCTAAAATGTGGTATGCCAGCTCATGGACCATTCCTTAAGATAGAAATAAAATCCCTATATTTGATGCGTGAAGCCCTGTATTCAATAAAGTCATGGATTTCATTATTTCTATGAACAAGCCAGAAGGCAGTCACTCAAATGAGATTTCCCCTTCTAGTTTTGAGAAGTGGTGTACTTGTTTCCATAATGTGGCTTTTACTAGGGATGCTTGGGGACTTTTTATCACAGCATCGTCTTCAGAGCCCCTGGAATGCTGCTTTACCTCTCCCCGGACACAGCTCTGTCTTTTGGTAGAGAACTGGATTGTTGGAAACAGTTACGTTGACTTGAATCCAAGTCTGTGGGCTGTATCTGGGTGATGTTTGGTGAGAGAATGAGGCACAAAAACAAAGTAACAGGACTGATTTTCGAGAATGGCTCATAAACACAAACTCTTCCCGACTGCAGCTTTTTTTTTTTTCAAAAGTCTTCTAAATTTGGGAGCAATAATAAAAGAAATTTGCTACTTTGAATGCAGCATTCATTTTGAGAATGCTGAATTCTGGTCTTGCTGGTAAAATGAAAGTAGTTCTATTGCCTTAAAATTATATATTGTTTTCAGAAAAATAATTCAGACCTATGTCCAGAAATTTGTCCCTATGAAAGAATATAATTCCTTAAGCCTGACTTAATACTCCAAACCAACATGACTTAAAATTACATGTAAACTGGCTTAATCTAGGAATCTCTAGCATTCATAATCACCTATATTCTTGGACACTTTTGCATAGTCCTGGAGACTACTTCAATTCAGAAACCTGACTAGTTAAATCTATTTTAAAATATCTAGACAATTCCTAATATTTACAAAGGGATGTAGCTATGAATCAAAATATTTCTTCTTCTCAATGTCCCTTTGAAATTTCTTTATATCAAAGCAGACGTGTAAACAAATTCAAAGTCTGATTTAGGTAACTTTTCAATCACACATGAAGTTTTCCTCATCCTTTGCCCATCTACGAACACTAAGGAAACACTAAACTAGTAACTGCTGGCATTTATAAATACCTTACTGTGCTCCAGATTGTGAATTACAGTTTATATATAGTTTCTTATTGTGTTTATGATGTAGATCTTATTATTTTCTCAGTTTACCAGATGAGTAAGTTGAGGCTTATTTTAGCATCTTGCCCTGGAAAATGCAGTTAGTAAGTGGAAACGTATCCTTTGAACCCGCACCCATCTCTCACAAATATGTGTGGACTTTGGCTCTTCTCTACAGCGCTCTCCTAGGCCTTCCAGAGGGTCTCCAACCTGGTCCCTCATTTCCAGATAGAAGCGAAGAGGTTGGGCATATCAAAGTCTTCTGTAATCCTAATTTATAAATGATTGCTTTTGACTTTTAACATTCTGTATGGAAGGAGATGGTTTCCTCAGATAAGTAGAGAGTTTAGTGAGGTTCAGAATAAACCTTTGATGTTGAGAATAAGTCTTTGATGTTTCAAGTGAACTCTCGTTTCTTGTGCAGTATTCAGAGACAATGATGGAGCACAGGTGATTGTTCTTCTCTGTCAAATGTCCACTGTGGGCATGAACAATGCTAAGTATTTCATTTTTCATGCTAACAAATCTACTGCTTACTTACTGGGTATCGCACTGTCCAACATTTCAAATTTAAGACAATATTGGAAAATCTACTATCTGATTTTTTTTGCACATTAGCAAGGCACGAATAGCAGTACTGTGTGCCCAGGTGTGGTGTGAGAGAAATGTTGGAGGGAATGGTTAAGGTTACGAGTCAATATGGTGGCATCATGAATCTCAGTGGCTTGGCAGTTATATAATAATACAGTCATCCTCCATTTTGTGATCTGATGTGGTTATAATCAGTATTTGTATAATACCAATTTTCACCTGTCATTGGTACCTACCATACCAGTAAGGGAGGTGATGGTGTAATCTCATATCCTTTTTTCTCCAGTATGCATTCTACCCTTTGACTTGCCCTGGATCATTTCTGATTATTCCTCCCAAATCTTGCCAACCTCTCCTATTACTATAGAGCATAAAACAAAATGATCATTTTACATCCTGACCAATGCTGTGTGGACCGCACTGTCCGGCATCTTGATGGGTTTGCGCAGCAGGAAATGTCTACTTGTTCGGGCCTTTGGAATGTTAACACTCGTGGGAGTGAGCACAGGCGAGAGAGATGCTGGAGAGGAAGAGAAGGGAGAAACATCTGATGCCCATCATGGATGCTTAGCACCACTGTGTGCCTTGGGACACCACCACAACAACCAAAATTCTGCCCTGGAGGCCCCATTATTTATCTTCTGGATGCTGCTATTGTTACAAGTGGCCATGGAACCAATTCTGACGAGTAGTGACCTTATGCACAACCGAACAAACCACTGCCGGTCCTGTGCCATCCTGTCATTGCTACGTTCGAGTACTGTGCCCATGAAGTACGAAGCATGATGTCCCTTTCCAGGGTATAGTCTCTGCTGACCATGTGTCCATAGTGCATAGTCCACAGGCCAAGTGTCACCATCCTTTTTGCTAAGAAGGGGTGCCATTTTCTAAAATGCCACCTTGGGTTTGCTCTGGTTGAAGTGACTTTGCCCTCAAACTTGGTGGAAAGTTACATTAGCAGAAAATAGCTTCGAATGTCTTGAAATCTTTCAGGGGAAAAGAAGTGGGGGTCATGCAGGGGAGTGGCTACAAGGTGTGAAGTGACATTTCTCAATCTGGCTTTTATGTACATGTTTCCACAACTCCCAACAAATGATTGGGTAGGCCCATTTTTGTGACATTATTGATGGAGAGGACTGGTCAGTTTGGCTTGCTCCTCTGCTACCTATAAGAACGAACCACTCGATCGAGTGGTCCCAAAGGGATCAGTTATCAGGCATCAAAGAACAAAAAATAATATCATTGACTGCACACCTCCATGATAGGATCGCTGAAGACAAATGGGTGCATAAGCAAATGTGGTGAAGAAAGCTGATGGTGCCCGGCTATCAAAAGAGATAGTGTCTGGGGTCTTAAAGGCTTGAAGGTGAACAAGCGGCCATCTAGCTCAGAAGCAAAAAAGCCCACATGGAAGAAGCACACCGGCCAGTGCGATCACGAGGTGCCAAGGGACCAGGTATAAGGCATCATGCAAAAAAAATGATATAAGTGTGTGTATGTATGTGTATATATGTGTGTGTATATATATATATATGTATATATATATATACCATATTAAATGAAGGGGGAAGTGCAGAGTGGAGACCCAAGGCCCAAGTGTCGGCCAATGGAGATCCCGTCATAGACGGGTTTAGGAGAGGAGATGGGTTAATTAGGGTGGGAGGTAGTACCGATGAAGAACACAGCTTTCCCCCAGATCCTGGATGCTTTCTCCCCCCAACTACCATGATCCGAATTCTACCTTGCAGGCCTGGATAGGACAGAGGCTGTACACTGGTACATATGAGGGCTGGAGGTACAGGGAATCCAGGGTGGATGATACCTTCAGGATCAAGGGTGTGAGGGACGATGCTGGGAGAGTGGAGGGTGAGTGGGTTGGAAAGGGGGAACTGATTACAAGGATCCACATGTGACCTCTTCCCTGGGAGAGGGACAGCAGAGAAGGGGGGAAGGGAGACTCCGGATAGGGCAAGATATGACAAAATAACGATGTATAAATTACCAAGGGCACATGAGGGGGGGGGGGGGAAAGGGGAGGGAGGGGAAAAAAAAGAGGACCTGATGTGAGGGGCTTAAGTGGAGAGCAAATGCCTTGAGAATGATTGGGGCAGGGAATGTATGGATGTGCTTTATACAATTGATGTATGTATATGTATGGGTGGTGATAAGAGTTGTATGAGTCCCTAATAAAATGTAAAAAAAGAAAAGAGGAGAAAAAAATGATTAGGGCAAAGACTGTACAGAAGTGCTTTATACAATTGATGTATGTATATGTATGAACTGTGATAAGAATTGTATGAGCCCCAATAAATTGTTAAAAAAAAAAAAAAAGAACGAACCATCTCAGAAGGCAGAGCAGAGAGAGTTCCTGGGACCATGGAACAGAAAAGTCACGAGCAGTGTGAGTTTAAAAATCCCTGCTTCAAGAGGCGAAAGCTGAGATCTACGGCACCAGAGGCGGAGACACGGAGGCCACCTGGCAGAGCAAAGGAAACAGGGCAGGCTTTCTGGCCCACAGAGGCCGAAACTAAGAGATCAAGGGTCTCTCTGAGAACCAGGGAGAGACACCTGGGTGCTGGCCGAGGAGAGGCGCTTCTGTGGACCCATGGCGGTGTCCTTACTGATCCTGACTTGTAATCTGTTAGTTTCCCTAACAAACGCCCATAATTATAGAGATTTGTCTGTGAGTCTTGTGTTGGTCCAATGCTAAAGAGCAGCAGAGTGCTGTGGGAGAGTGCCTGGGGTCAGAGTGGGTAAAGAGAGAGGGAAGGGGAAGGTGTGTCTGACCTTGGCCTTGTGGCAGCCAGTCTTAACTTGGTGTGGAGCTGGAGTCTCCTTCTCCCTGGTGGAACCAGAGGAGGTCAGTTGTAGCCTCTGAGCATTTTACTCAAGAGGCCTGGCCAGGGCCCTGGGAGCTGGGGGCAGCCAGGACCAAGCTATGCCTTGGGCTGCAGACGCTGCGGGGCTGTGCTGGCAGCGCCTGCGGGGGAATGAATGGTCAGGAGAGAGAAGCAGGGCTGTAGAGCAGGGCGGCAGAAATGGCTCGGAAACAGCAAGGGTTCAGGTTCACTATTGAGTGAGCTCCCACCGCTGGTGATGGGCACTGGTGGGCAACAGGAAATGCTCTGTGAAGCCCATCTTCAAGCGGCATCCAAGGCACTATGCCACACTGGGCTAGCTTAGATGTGTCTCTGGGGGACGCAGCCCTGTTGCCGGGAAGCAGCATCAGAATGGCAGCAGCAGCACTGGGCAGAGCTGCGGTCCAGACGTTCCGCAGACCCCACAGTTCTCTCAAGAGCTCTGCAATCGTAGGCGAGTGGGCGAAAGGAGGGAGCATTTTGGATTCAGCCTCGTTTAAGATTCAGCTCTTAGCTGGTGTAAATGGCTAAATGTTATGTGTCTACTTAGAAGAAGGCGCCCGTGGTTTAGTCCAACACTAGTGACTGTGAAGGCACTTACACTCTGTCATATGGTACACTTCCCCAAGTCCAAGAGCGCTTGCACTGTACACTGGACCTCTGGTGGCTTGTGCCCTTAGCTGCTCAACACCAGCCTAGAGTTTTGCCAATGCATGCAGCCTGGTTCTGGTTCTCTGGAGAAGCCCGAGACACTGTTTAACACGAAGAAGCTGGCATGCAACCATATTGAAGGTCACAAACGTTTCTGGTTGTAAGGATATAAGTATTTAAATATCAGTCACGGGCAGAAACATATATGAGCGTTGGAACGAGTTAGCGGAGTCTTACTCCTAGCTCTGCTCCTGCAGCCCGGGCTTCCTCTAAAGAGCTCCGTCACCTGTTTACAGACTCTCTACATCAAGTGGGGCTGCAGTGTGTGTTGCGAGGTGTAGATGCTAAACAAATGGTGTTTAGACATAGCTCTGTGGTACGTGGATGGCTGCAGCAAAGCTGGCTTAGAAATGCACTTATCTTAGACTTGTTAGGACTGAGGATACTTTCTGTGCCGTGGAAAATAACAATTTTGAGATCAGGGCTAGTATCAAATTTTTAACTAAACTCGAGTGAACATCTTCCGAAATCATTGAAGCTTTGCAACAAGTTTATAGCAACGCTGTCCCACATAAAACAATGTGTTTTAGATGCTTCGTGCTTTTTAATACAGGTCGAGAAAAATCTCGAAGTGGAACCAATGGAGGAAATACTGGCCGCCTTAGTGAATAAAAGTACTAGCTGTGGTCCAGGAATGGGAAGAAGGCCACTGCATTTCCACTGATGTCATAGCTACTGCAACTGGGATTTCACCTGTTCGATATTTTTGTTTTTTATTTTCAATGAGCCTCTTGGCTACAGCAAAATTTTAGCTTGATGGCTCCTGAAAGCAACTGCACAGAGATCAGCTAACTCCAAGAACTGATCTTATCGATCTTTTGTACAAGATCAAAGCTAATGATGTTGGGTTTTTTTTTAAATTTTAACAATTTATTAGGGGCTCATACAATTCTTATCACAGTTCATACATATACATACATCAATTGTATAAAGCACATCCATACATTCCCTGCCCCAATCATTCTCAAGGCATTTGCTCTCCACTTAAGCCCATTGCATCAGGTCCTCTTTTTTTTATTCCCCTCCCTCCCCTTTCCCCCCTCCCTCATGTGCCCTTGGTAATTTATACCTCGTTATTTGGAAGGGAGACTCCGGATAGGGCAAGATATGATGTTGGTTTTATGGATTAAACATAAGCGGAGAAAGAGGGTCGTAGAAACCCACAGGGATCCATAGTTGACTTGATGGTAGTGAGTCTGGTTTTTGAGGAGATGCGTATTGGATTTACCAATGAGATCCAGAGAGTAAGGTCCAATCAAAATAGTGGCTTCCAAGGGGATCTGTTGAGTGGCTAAAGTCAAGTCAGAGAGTTCAGCTCAATAGGTTTGGATCCAGCGTCTTGGGATTCCTATGGGCTAATCTTGAGATATTTTATTGCAGTACACAGGGTAATCCTGAGGGCTCATTTTGAAGACGTCTCAAGAAGATGGAAAGCTGCACTGATGAGAGAAATGCGGGGAAAGTGGCACTGAGGAAGCTTTTCTCCCACCACAAACAGGCCCCCTCTTTGAAGACAGCACAAACTGTCCTACCAGACCGTCACTGAGCATCCCTACTCCTCCCTTCTACGGGCCTGACATTGTCCCCCAAACTTCTTCTTGCTCCTGAAATGCCAGAAACTTTTAAGATGGACATGGTGGGAGATGCTGCAATAAACACTGGTATATAATTTATGATTTTATATGCAATTGATGACTTTACTATTGGTCTTCTCGATTCACCTGTATTGTTCTCCCTGAATCCACTGTGTTGAGCAGAGACCATGTACCCAGGACAATTTGCCAAAGGACTACATGCATGAATGGATGAATGAATGGAGTAGGGATAAAGCTCAGATTGTTTCCTGTGGTTATCTGGAATTGTTATCAAATAGTGTTTTAATTGCATATATAGATCTTCCAGAACAGAGAAATAATTTATAACATACCTAAAAAATTATAATAGAACATCATATGTGAAAATAACAATGTCTATTTTTACCATGTCATTAGTTAAAATGGAAAAGTAATGAATTTTTACATACTTTTCCATATGTAATGGAAAGACAGGATGGTAAAATTTTCTGTCCATGTCTCCAAGCTTATATCATAAATATCCATTCAGATGTAACATCACAGGTTTACTTTCCTGTTGGGAGTGAGTGTCTGAAGTTTTACGCTAAATTGTACACATAGAATGTACATAAATAGATATTTAACAACTCCAGGATAATTCCTCCTGACACGGAAGAGATAAGTTAGCGGAAGTTGTATAAAAAGTACTTGCAATTTTCAAATGTAGAAATGACATTTTGCAGCATTTATGCAAATTGTCATAGACTGTGAGTTGCAACTCTGGGACTGAGGATGCAGCTAAGAGCCAATCTGAGAAAACCTGTTGAGAAATACAGGCTAAATTGGTATTATAGATTTCTGGCAATCTCCATAGCATTACCTAGAGTGCTTTGTATTGGGATTGAGATTTTGTGTATTGATTTTCTCACATGCAAAATCCTCTCACACTGTCAAAAACAAACATATCTTGGCTGAGACAGGAGGTCTTTTAAAATCCCCCTTACGCTTTGGACATATTCATCTGCAACAAATTCATCATGAGTACTGAGTTTGATAGCTGGCTGGGATTTTGTATTTAGTACTTTGTTTTCTACTATAGTTTTGCACACGTTCTGAGAATTCTATAAATAAACAAATGTGAGGTCGTATCTGCAGAAAATGAGTGAGATTCAAAGTGAGATAATACATACAAATAAGCTAGGTTAAACCTCAAATAACACCTTTTGCTCAAATAGTATCTATTACAGCTGGACCTAAGGTTAAATTAAATCCATAATCTACTGAATGTTTTGATACTTGCCTATCATATTATCTTTTCCATTCTGCATCACCATATTCAGTATACCCATTCCCAATTTAAAAATGAACTTTTACATGGGCGGTCCTAGTAGTATGAACAGGTACCATTCGTTGGTCTGTCAATCATATTTGTATGTGACATGGAGCAATTAGATATGGCATTTATCTCCCACCAGTTAGTCGACTGTATGACTTAATAAGTGGTGTATATTGTACCTTTTTCCTTTGGATAAAAATAGAAAAGAAGCCTTCCTAAATGCACTAAACATAATAACATAAGACTAATAACAATGTCTTGATGTGCGTCACCAAATAGCACCTATTTTTAGTTATGGACCATGTGTGTACCACAAACTGTAACTCTAACAGACTTTATGGGGGTTGGGCGATAACTATGGGCCGATTGAAGTTCAACTTTCATGACCTGGGGACTGTCTTTAATTGAGATTTAATAAAATGAAGATGGATTAAAAATAAAACTTTGTTTGTTTGTTTCATTAGTAAATCCTAAGCCTCAACCCACACCGAGTGAAGAAAAACCAGCCAACTTTGAGTTTGAGATGACACAGAATCATCTATATTTAGGCTCAGCCCTGGCTTACTGCGGCTCCGTTGTGAGAATTCTATCATACAAAACGTTGCCTTCAGTAACACGAGGCCTCACGAGGTCAGCTCCTGAGCACTTGTAACAGAACAGGTGATTGTTGTGGCTAGCTGTTGTCAAAAGGAGCCCAGGAGTAAGAGGAGAACCGCTAGAAAAGGTTTTCAAGACTGACCCTTCAGAAGCAGATGGCCAGACCTGTCTGCTGAGGCCCTCTAGGTGGGTTTGAACCACCAACCTCTTGTCACTAGGGACGCCTGCGAAGGGACAAGAGGAGCTCATATCTGTTCATCTGGCAACTTAAAACAGTCATTTAAGAATATTTCATGCTTTGCTGCTAGGGGCAAATGAGTCTGTTCCAAACGACCAGTGATTAAAGTATTCTAACCATGTAATATTCTTAAACGGTGTTTTTATTTTCAAATGAGCAAGCATGATCTCTTTTTGTGGTGGGCTTCTCGAGGCTAGGATTTCAGGTGGGGCATTTGCTCCCTGACGACCAATGATGAGGGAAGAGTTCTTGGGAGCACCAAAGAATTTAAAGTTGGCTCAGGACTACGAATGGGCTGTGGCGAATCCAACAGAGCAAAAGCCATAGGAAGACAAGAAGGTCAAAAAGCTCAGGGGATGCCGCTAGAGTCTGCTGGGCATGGAAAACAGGTGCGACTCATTTTGTTTAGGATTAGCTTTTCCTTGCACAACAAAACCAGGTTGTACAAAAATGCTACAGGGATCTTTTATGCTTTTAAATGATCAAAATCTGCACCTAGATGGCAAGACTCTGGCACAATACCAGACAACCGCACGTTACCTTGGATACCAGGCTGGCTCTGTATGCCGCTAGTTGCTTCAGGTACTCCTTCTTTGCAGCCTCGGTTTTCTTTTTATAGACCTGTGACAACCACAAAGAGTCTTACATTAGAAAGTGCATCTGCTTTTGTTTTTCAAGAGGTGCAATGCAGAACGATAATTACACACACACAGCTTCAGAAAGATTCTATTTTTTTAAGTCCAGTGGAAATGATCATTCTCCTGAAACAGCTTTATAAGAAGTATGCCAATAGACTAGCTAGGGTGAATAGAAAAATTTTACACTTTGAAGAAAGCATATGAGAAAATTTATAGTTGAGGTAATTTGAGAGGGAAGGTAGTTGGCAGAAAGAGATAGCATTGGGGAAGGTTTCCAGGGGATCTACATATGAATAAAGTGGAAATTCCTATTGTATCATTAAGTGTCTTCAACTCCTGCTCTTTGGGTTCCATGTCTTGCCATAAAAAACAAGGACAGAAATAAAAGGAGAGAAATGATGTTCAATAAACACACCAACAGGACTGCCATGGGATTTGCAGGTTCATCACTTAAAAAAAAATCGAACTGTGAAGTCCTATGGGAAGTACTTCGGTTGAGTATGGTACATAGTGAGGCTGCTCTGACATAGTCATCACCAAAACGTGGGTGACATGCATCTGTGAACACCTCAGTTTGAAGAAGTAAATCTGTCCCCCAAAGACTTTTAGTTTACAGACGGTTCCATGTTTAAAAGAGAATCACTTTAAAAATAAAGTAAAGTGATCCTAACTTGTGCAAAAGTACCGAGAAATGACCCGAGTATGTGAAATTAGACAACAGTGGATCATGGTAGTCGTGAATGAAAGATTAGCAAAAGGAACACACATCGTCATTGGCCACCATTCGGTCTCTTCTTCCACGCTTTAGGAGCATAGTTTTGGTAACATTTTGAAAAAAAAAAACAAAAACCAAAACCAAACAACCAAAAACACTCCCCCAAAATCTTAATATTCTCAACCATTTTCCTGGTTAAATCACAATATAGTTTCACTCATATAACTATTTAGAAATTCCCACATCTTATGTTCTACAGCAGGAAGGTCGTGTTGGCCAAGAGTTTGTAGTTTGCAGCTCCAAAAAAGCAGACACAGATCAGTATTGAAAAGCGGCTTTCGCATTAGTCAGGGAAGTTAAATATAAACTATGTTTAGAGACCAAATATCTGTCCAAGTTGGTAGCTGAGGCCAATTTATGGCTTCTAAAGTTGGTGGTGGTTTTGCTGAGCCCAGAACATTAATATGGAATACAAGATGTAAAAATTATTTAGTCATAATTATTTTAATTAAAGGAGAACATTTCACTTAAAGTAAACAAATGGCTAACCTTGTCAACACAATGATAAGAACCCTATGAAATGAATGTGCTAATTATTCTGAAAAGTCAGAATCAGCCCAACAGTAACAAGTTGTATTTTTTTGTTGTTTTGGTTTTTAGTCTCGACTCCTGGTTGGCATTTTGGCATAATAAAAGTCAATTAAAAATTTCTCCAATATTATCAGATAATCATTCTACCATCTTAGTAAAAAGGACATAATGAAAGAAACTTGAACATCAATTCGAAGGCATGCGTGTGTATGTGTGTGTGTAAAATACTTCAGATAAATCCTTTAAGTGTAGGATTCCTCTCAAACTTCTGAGCTAACTATAAGCAGTCAATCTATATTTTTGGAATGTCACACATAAGCCGTCACATGCTCTCACAGAGTAAATGCCTTTGAACAGCACCAAACTCAAATCGAACTCATTGCCACTGCGCCCACAGAGTCTCAGCAATTCAATGGTTACTCTTTGGGCTGCTGACTGCAAGGTGAGTGGGGCAAAAATGGCAGCAATCCTCATTAGAAGACTGGCATTTTCCAATCCATAAATAATGACCGTCTCGGAAGCTCAGAGGCAGTTCTGCCTCGCCCTATTGAGTCGCTATGACTTGTATAGTCCAGTCCATCAATATGACAATCAACTCTTGAACGACATGGCTGTTGGGGCACAGATTTCTCATGCAGCCAGAAATTCAAGATAGATACATGACATCGTGAAGGATAAAAGACAAAATGAGTGCAATAGCCCAGTGTGGTGAAGAAATTAATGGTGGATAGTGTCTCAGGTTGTTTCCGAACAAGCAATTCTCTATGTGAGATACCAACTAAGTCCACATGGAAGAAGCACATCAACATTCATGACCCAAGGATTGTAAATTATATAATCCAAGGAGAGAATGGTATCACAGCCTACACTATGAGATTCGGGTTGCAGAAGGCTACGGATGACAGTGGAAGGTCAAGACACATTTGCAAGATCTCCCCAGGAAATAAACTTCCAGTGATTTCACTCTATCCATAATTGAGCGATGGGAATAAACTGGTTACCAAACAGAGTATTGGAGAGAGAGTAGGAGATAATAAACCTGACTTGAGTGGCTAAAACCTTGTCACTTCATCCCTCTTACAGAAGAGGCCCAAGAAAGAGATGAGTCAGTCAGAGTGCAGGGTAGCAATGATGAAACATACAACTTTCCTCTAGTTCATAAATGCTTCCTCTCCCCACTATCATGACCCAAATCTACCTTACAAATCTGGCTAGACCAGAGCATGCACACTGGTGCAGATAAGAGCTGGAAACACAGGGAATCCAGGACAGATAAATCCTTTAGGACAAATAGTGAGAGTAGTGATACCAGGAGGGGAAGTGGAAGGTGGGGAGAGAAAGGAGGAACCAATTACAATGACCGCCATATAACCCCCTCCCAGGGGGATGGACAACAGAAAAATGGGTGAAGTGAGACAGTGGTTGGAGAAAGACATGAAAAAAATTATAAATTATCAAGGGTCCATGGGGGTGGGAGGGTGGGGGATGGGGAAAATGAACCGATACCAAGGGCTCAAGTAGAAAGAAAATGTTTTGAAAATGATGATGGCAACCTATATACAAATGTGCTTGCCACGATGGATTGATGGATGATTTGTGATGAGAGCTGTACGAGCCCCAGTAAAGTGATTTTAAAGAATGATGGCAATATGCGTACAAATGTGCTTGATACAATCGATGTATGGGTTGCTGTAAGAGTTGTAAGAGCCCCCAATAAAATGATCTTAAAAAAAATTAAAAACAAAAGAAAAAAAATCTTGTCACTTGATCCCCCGACTGATACACTTTGGGCATGATCTGGTTTTCAGTATTTTCCGTGTGTGTGTGTGCGCGCGCGCCTGTGCGTGTGTTTCATACTGGCATTTATCTCTGACGTATTTTGTCACTGTCGGTAGCCCTTTTGGATTTTTGGTGTACGTTTTCCTGCTTTGGGGTACAGGAAAGCCAGGACTGATGAGCCTGTAGAGATAAGCAGACTAAGTGTTCCTGGGGGGCGGCGTATGGCTTGGGAGGGGGGAGGCTACAGGGGAGCTGATATCAAGAGGTTCAAAGAGGAAGAAAATGTCTGGAAACAGATGGGGGCAGCAGTTGCACAATACTGCTTGATGTGACAGATCTATGGAATGGTGTGCCATCAGTATCAGCTCCCAATAAATGGCTTTGAAAGAAAGAATCCAAGTATAACTTACAGTTGACTCTTGAGCTGCACAGCTGTAATCTCCTTCGGCCCACCTAAACGTGGATTGCACACTCCCCTCCAGTCCCCCTCACCCCCTGTCCTGGCTGGGCTCTTTCAGTGAGCTCGAGTGTTGTCAGTATTTACTTAAAATGCTGCGCTATACTCATAAGGTCCAAGTGAGCAGTTCCTCTCTCAGTAACTGTAGCCCTCAGCTTCCCTTCCTCTCACTCAAGAGGAAAGCGTCTCACGTGGCGATGATTAGCAAAGTGGTGAAACTCCAGTGGCATTTTAAGTGCATCGTGTCAACACAGCATACTGCAATAGCCACAGGAAAACATGCCACGTACAGTTAAAATGTGGGCGGGTCCATAGTATCAGGGGGCATCACAACGTGGGTGCAAATGGAATGAAAAGATGATAAAAATCTTCACGAAAGTTTTGAATACTCCTCATGTAAGCCTCGATTCAGCCACGGTCAGAAATGCAGTTTCTCCTGCCTTCTATTGATTTCCCCCCCGAGAGATGCATTTCTATATATAGGTTTTACTTAAGGTTATTTCTCTAAGGCATAATTCATAACTGTCCTGAACTGACAATGTTTACATTTACTTTTAGTGCCCTAAAATGGCTTCAAGAGGGTTTCCCTCCCACACAGGTAGACATCCTAGTTATGATTTTGAAGCTATAAATCTATCTTTGATGGGAATGTGTATTTGTATAATTTTTAAAAAACATTTTATTAGGGACTCATACAACTCTTATCACAATCCATACATATACATACATCAAATGTATAAAGCACATCCATACATTCCCTGCCCCAATCATTCTCAAAGCATTTGCTCTCCACTTAAGCCCTTTGCATCAGGTCCTCTTTTTTTCCCCCTCCCTCCCAGCTCCCCCCTCCCTCATGTGCCCTTGGTAATTTATACATAGTTATTTTGTCATATCTGTATTTGTATAATTTAAGCATTCCTATCATGTTATTATTAACATGCTACTTCAAGTTACCTCTATTCAGCTAGCTAGGATTTATGTGCATATGTGCGTGCGTGTGTGTGTGTGTCATAACAACAAACACAACATAATATAACACAGCCTTTCTAGGTAGGAAGAAGAAGAGATAGCATTGCTACACCTCCTGATATCGCACCTCTCATCTTTCTTTCATTTCATTTCTATTGAAGCAGCTAGTGTGTTGCCATCCCTGTTCTGAGCCTGGTAGTTAACATGACAAAAAGCGATAGTTTTGGTGTAATTTGTTGATTCACACGCACAGAAGGGCTCCAATGACACACACTTAATGCATTTCAGGCAGAGTCACTGTCCCCTGGTTCAACTTGGAACTCACTGGTTGTTCGAAGATACCTGACTAGCTGTCTAGTTCCTTGTTGGCTTTGTGGAATACTGAGCTTGATGTAATGTCTATCATTGTTCTCTGTTTCACTTCTCTGGATTCTAATAATCATCGAAATGGCTACATATAACTTGGAGTCAAAATTCTCAATTAAAAAGTTTATTAAGGGCGTTAACAAGTTGTAATACCAGTGAGCAATGCTCAGGGTTGAGTTGTTCATCAGGACATGTTACAAAGTTCCATCCATTTGCTAATAAATGCCCAAAGGGCATACCTTCTGCTATAAGCCTCAACCCAAAGACATTCAACTTAAGCTTCATAGGTCAGTAAACCCAACTACCCCAATGAGATGCCCTGCAGCACTCACTCCGAAAGAGTCATCCTTCTACACAAAGCACTCAGTGTCACATGCTCCACGAGGCTAGCAAGTCCATCACTCTGCTCCATGCTCATGCTCCTGGATCTGCTGATACTGCCCCTCTGATGCTGTAGTTGCCACCGGGATCCATGAGGTTCCAGGCATAGGAATCTCAGGTCCAGGGGATGCGTTCTATTGCTCGCTCTTGCTGGTACTAAGATCCCTCCTCCTGATTCTCACAGCTTCATTTTATACACAGCCGGATGGCACTCCAGGGTATCCTATTAGAAATTCCTCACGGGTGAGTCTATCAGTCACTCCCACCCCCTTCTTACAAGATGATTGCAGATAAAGGACATTTGGTGGGAGTTAGAGACTTTGGTTAGGAGAGCTATGTTTAATAATTCATTGCCCCTGCACATAAGTGCCTAAATAATACTTTAGAAATGGGTAAATCCATCATGTCACATTACATGGAGCAATGATGATATAGGGAGGGAGTACTTAATGGGCTTCATGAGGTTTATTCACTGCATTTGAATTTTAAGGCAAGTAGCCTAGATCAGAATTAATATCTGAGATAGTGTGTCCCTGACCAGAGATCAAGCTAAATTCCAACCTTAAGACTTATTTACTGTCCACAGTGTGATTCACCTTGTATGTTCTTCTTATGTGCCTTCAAAAAATAGACAAGAATGAGCTTTAAATCTTATATTTGAGAAAAATATCTGAATACCTCAAATATAAGAGCGAGAGTGATGGAAACTATTCAACAATTCCGTGTGTGGACACTGGAGGTGATAATCAAGAAGTGGGAAAATCTTCACTTCAAACAGACATTTAAAAATAATCTAAAAAAAAAATCTATAAAAACTTTCTGAGAAATGTTTTTTTTAAAGCCTCTCTTCATGGATCAAGAATGACCCGCATTTGTAGAAAGCAGCAATGAGATGGGACTGTGTTTGGCAAAGAACAATGCACTGTCATGTTCAAGAGCACAGGCCTCCTCTCCCATGAGAGTGGTTCTGATTTATGTCAAAGTGATGCTCGGGGAAGAAACAGTCTTTCCTTCTCGCAGGGAAAGACAAACATTTAAAGGTATGTGATTCATACAGTAAATATTAGTACTTCGCTGAGCTATAAAATGGTTTCCAAATGGTCTACAGCTGTTTGGAGTAAGTGTAAAGTTGGCCAGATGAGGATTTGAAAATCATAATACACCATTTGTCATTTTCCACAACTTACCCAAACACTTTTGAATTCATCCTGTAATAACGGAGTTATATGCTGTGGTTTGTTATTCTAAAAGAGCTACCCTCGTCTATCCCGTGACTGCATCGCAGTGGCTAATGGCTAAACTAAAACACACATAAAAAGACACAAAACAGAAATTTTAGAGAATCTCGATCCTGCTTGTGTAGTCTACTGAATCACTGAATCAGTTTTGCAATACTCTAAATGACAGAATCTTACGGAGACTTGTCAGTTACCGCCAAGTCTATTCTAGCTCACAGCAACAATGTATGCAGAGAAAACACCATCTTCCAAGACATCTATGGGTGGGTTTGAACCACCTACCTTTAGACTAGTGGTCAAGGGCTTAACCATTTGTATCACCAGAGACTTCTATTTTTATAAGCTAATGATGCCTGATTGAAATGACCAAATCAATAAATATAAAATTAGATTTTTTTTTAGTAAATCTGCCTTCTTATTCTTTTCATCTTTGCGTCTTCCCTGAACATCAATTTATGCCTGACACAAAAACAAAACAAATTGTACTACCACTCAGATGATTTTGACTCATAGGGACCGTACGGGAGAGGATAGAACTGCTCCTGTGGGTTGCCAAGACTACATCTTTACATGCACCCAAGCATCATCTTCTGTGAAGCACTTGCTGGTTTTGAGCTGACGACCTTGTAGTCCACGTTACAACACATAACCTATTCTGTCACTTGGTTCCTGATACAGAAAAAGCACAAATTTTATAATACAATTTAATTCCTTTTTCCATTGCTTTGTCTGCTTTGGTCCTCAGTTAATCTCCGCCATGGTTTATGTCAACAAATTCTTTACAGAAACAAAAAGAAAAACTTTAAAATTCTCTCAGTTCTGAATTCTAGTCAAATATTACAAAAAACTAAAGTAAAAGGCATTTTACTTTTTGGTCAATTTCAAATGTATTTATTTCAACTTCAACTTTTATTGTTAAGAAAATTGTTAGAATATAGGGAGAATGATAAATTAGCTGCAATTTCCTTCCATATCCTTTAGAAATTTAAATTTTGTGGGTTCTTTCAATGTTCTTATTATTTAAGTGCATCTATGTTCCATGTTGAACACAAATGTGGTTAAATTTCCATTTCATGTCACTTGCTCAGGAGTTTTCTTAAGTGGTCCCCCAATCAAGTAAGTTTAGGAAATAGGATTTGGAGGATTCACATGATTCAAAGTATTACAGCAAAACACTTGTGGGATCCAAAAAGGGTCTATAAGTAATTTTGATGTAACCTGTTTTTGGAATGACCAATACCAGAAGCGAGTACCTAGACTCAAAAGAGCGCCTCAAGAATAATTATCAGTTTATTAAATGAAGGAGAGTAGTATGCGTCTGATGTTCAAGTAAGTAATATACAGTACTTGAAAATCTATATGTATACCACATAATTTAAGGCACAGAAGCTATAGAACCAAAAAGGCATTGAAACATATACCTTGTCTGAGGGGTCGGTCCCAATCCCAACTATGCTGCCCTTCCCCCTGTAGAATTTATCTCAGAGGACAGCACTGAAGCTGTAGCTCAGGGAGAGGGACATGTCTGATCAGAGCACACGGGAGCAAATGAAGGGAGAGGAAGAGAGAGTAGAGCACATTCTGGCCCACCAAGCCTTGAGGACGATATTCCTGCTTAGAGAAGCCAATCCACAGAGAAGACCATATGGCTGGCCCCATTGAGACACGAGATCCCTCACTGACCTATAGCTCTACAGAGGAAAACACTTGAGACACAGTGTGGGAATTCCGCCCAATCTGATTTCACCACACTGAGGCAAAACACTAATGGCATGCAACCGAAAGGGGAACAGAGCAACAACATCCCCAGGGAATACCAAAAATAGATTTTGAGGCCAGGGCTTGGCACCCCATCAGACTTGACCGGAAAACCACTTTAAAGGCCAACGAACAGTCCTTGAACTAACTATAAGCTTTTCTTTTTTGTTGTTGTGTGTGTTTTTGTTATTGCCTTTTTATTGTTGTTGTTTTGTTTTCTTTTGTTTCTTGGTTTTGCTCTGTCTTGTTTTTGTGTATGTTATTATCTCCACAGGTCTGTCTAAATAAGATAGGCTGGATAAATAATCTGGAGGAGAAAACAGCGGGACTGATAGTTCTGGGGGGCCATGGGAGAGGGGGAGGTGGGGGGAAGGAAGTGGTGTTAAAAAACCCAGGGACAAGAGAACAATAAGTGATCCAAATCATTGGTGAGGAGGGTGTAGGAGGCCTGGTAGGGTGTAATCAAGGGTAATGTAACTCAGAGGTATTACTGAAACCCAAATGAAGGCTGAGCGTGATAGCGAGACAAGAGGAAAATCCAAGGAAATAGAGGAAAGAGCTAGGAGGCAGAGGGAATTTATAGCGGTCTAAATGTAGGCATGTACATATGCAAATATATTATATATGAGGATGGGGAATAGATCGATGTGCATACATTTATAGGTTTAGTATTAAGGTAGCAGAAGGACATTGGGCTTCCACTCAAGTACTCCCTCAATGCAAGAATACTTTCTTTTATTAAATTGTCATTCTATGATGTGCATCTTCTGGACACAACCGCTGAAGACAAAGCGGGTGAAGAAGCAAATGTGGTGAAGAAAGCTGATGGAGCCTGGTATCAAAAGATATAGCATCTGGGGTCTTAAAGGCTTGAAGGTAAACAAGCAGCCATCTAGCTCAGAAGCAACAAAGCCCTCATGGAAGAAGCATACCAGCCTGTGTGATCCCAAGATGTCGATGGGATGAGATATCAGGCATCAAAGAACAAAAAATCATATCATTGTGAATTAGGAGGAGTGTGGAGTGGGGACTCAAAACCCATATGTAGACAACGGGACATCCGCTTACAGAAGGGTCGCGGGGAGGAGATGAGCCAGTTAAGGTGCAGTGTAGTAAAGAGGAAACATACAACTTTCCTCTAGCTACTAAATGTGTCCTCCCCCACTCCCCACCACTATCATGATCCCAATTCTACCTTACAAATCTGGCTAGACCAGAGGATGTACACTGGTAAAGATAGGAACTGAAAACACAGGGAATCCAGGACAGATGATCCTTCAGGACCAGTGGTGGGAGTGGGGATACTGGGAAGGTGGAGGGAGGATGGGTTCGAGAGGGGGAACTGATTATAAGGATCTACATATACCCTCCTCCCTGGGAGACGGACAACAGAAAAAGTGGGTGAAGGGAGATGTCGGACAGAGTAAGATATGACAAAATAATAATTTATAAATTATCAAGGCTTCATGAAGGAGGGGTGTGTGGGGAGGGAGGGGGAAAAATGAGCTGATGCCAGGGGCTTAAGTGGAGAGCAAATGTTTTGAGAATGATGAGGTTAACGAATGTACAACTGTGCTATACACAATTGATGTATGTATGGATTGTGATAAGAGTTGTATGAGCCCTCAATAAAATGATTTTTTTAAAGTATGTCTTGATTGAATTACTTTTCATCAAACTCACAACTTTTGAGTAAATTCCAACTCACAGTGACTCTGTAGGGCATTAGGTTTCCAAGTCTGTAAATCTTTACAGAAGCAGAAAGCCTTATTTTTCTTCCATGGAGACCCTGGTGGATTTGAACCATCAAATTTGTAGTTAGCAGCCAGTCAAAAGGTCCCTTCATATCTAACTACACACACACACACACACACACACACACGATAGCTATATGTATCTACCCTCTAATTTTTCCTTAAGTCCCTGGGTGGGATTGTTACATGCTTGACTATTACCTGAAAGGTTGATGGTTCAAATCCACCCACAGACATCTCAGAAGGCAGCCTAGCAATCTATTTCCAAAGGCCCCACTTTTGAAAACCCTATGGAGCTATTTTATTACACACACATGAGGCGGTTAGCAGTCACACCAAGTGGACAGTAACCAACACCAGCAGGAATGCTGCTTCAAGGTTTCTATCCCTATTTTACAGATAAGAAAAGACAGACTGAGAAAGGGTGATTATTCTACTCAGTGTGTTATAACAAGTACTTGGCAGAAAAGTGGTGTGAATCAAATCTAATAGTGTTAAAAGATATGTGTCTGTTTCAGGTATTCCTTCTAATGATTGAAAAATCCCCTCCATGCTGCCAGACCTGGGCTGGCACGGAGCTGTCTTTTAGTTGACTGCTGAAGCCCAGAGTCAGGGTGGAGCTTCGTCTGTTACAGGTGCGCACGCCTAAGCCCTAACCTCAGGTTGTCTTCCTATGAAGCAGCATTAGCATGATTCTTAGATAATTACTGAATTCCTTCTAAGTTAAAATGCACATCAACGGCGATAGAGGGTTTGCTATGCAGGTGAACCTACCCCAAACACTTTTACATATTGTAATATTGTATTGTAATTTTGGCTCCACTATAGATGTGGCAATACGTGAAGCACAAGACTCGACTTTTCAGTTAGAATCATCTTCCTACCAATGCCACGAAAACTGTAAGTGAAATATGTCAAACTATGTAAAAGCGTTTATGTGTGCTATATACATTTGTGCCTATGAAGATATACAGTAATCAAATTCTATATACACATAGATATCTATGATTTAGAAGTAAAATCTGCTCAACATCCCATATAACTTGCCAGTTTTAAATTTCTTCTATTTTACAGTTTTTAAATTCACATTTGTTCTACAGCAGGTGTCCTCAGACTATGGCCCGCGGGCCACATGCGGCCCACTGAGGACATTTATTCGGCCCGCCTGGTGTTTATGGCCATTTTTTTTTACTTCAAAATAAGATATGTGCAGTGGGCATAGGAATTTGCTCATAGTCTTTTTTAAAACTATAGTCCAGCCCTCCAACGGGTCTGAGGGACAGTGAAATGGCCCCTGTTTAAAAAGTTTAGGACCCTGGTCTACGGTATCTTTTCACTCCTCCCTTTGCTTTAAAAAAAAAAGGAAAAGAAAAAGTCTTAGCCATTCCTAGTTCTTAGGAAATCAGGAAAATGCTTAATGTTTATAAGGAAGTGGCCAAGATAAACACATGTGGGAATGCTAGAGTATAACAGGATTTTAGTTAACTTTAAGTACTGCTGACATAAAAGCAAAATTTTAAAATAAAACGAGAGCAAAGCCCACCAGACTTTATGTAGTGAGTGTTTGAGCGGCAATGAGGAGTAAATGATTGGATTCCACGGGCTCTGAGGATTTGTCAGCTGCCTCACAAGTGCAATTCTGGCTCTTCATATCCCTGCTGCTTCTAATTTACCAGGACAGGCTCATAATTGAAGCAAATTAACTATTTACACTTGCCACTTCTACCAGGGGAAGAGGACACAGCAGCAGGAAAGAATGAGTGGGAAATGATATTCTTCCCACTTGTGTCAGATTCGCCCTTATATAAACACATTAACAGTAATTTCATGAGGCGTCAAACATAGGAATAAATACTGAGGGATAAAATAATGAGGTGTTGCTTTTGAGCTGAATTGCTATGGCTAATATCCTTGGATATGAATTATGCATCCTGAAAGAAGGCATATGTCACAGTTTGCAAACCAGCTTCCTGAAAGTGAAATCTGCTCATTAGGCTCAGGATCACTAGGTAAATCCATTTTCCTCGTCCACGACAGGGAAGCATTAACAAAGATACACTCTCTAGGTTCCCGTGGGCTGTACTTTCTGCCCAATGCACCATTCTCTGAAGAGGCCTTCTGCTCTGTTTTTAGCAAAACAGCATGTTTATTTTAGCTCTTTGGCTGAAGCTTTAAAGCCATTGAATGCAATGTAAACAAGAACATTTTGTTTGTAATTTGCTAAATGTGTTGCAGCCTGACTGTGTCTCCAATTAGGGAATGGAGGTTCATTTAGTGATTTACATCTGGTTCCGATTTAAGGCGACTCTCCTTTTCTACTTATAGGTCTTTGGACCGATCTCTTTTGCTTCCCAGCTGCGCAGATTCTGATTTAATAGACTTTATTTTATTTGACTTGCACCATATCATCATTGTGGACCCAAGTCCTGTGTTCCCATAAGCAGGATAAGATAATTCACGTATTATGTAGATAGATGAAAATTTTGATAGCGCCTCATAAAAAAGATGCTGATTCGTTATTGAAACTCTTTGGAGTCTCACACAAAGGACACATTATTAACTTTGTATTTTTTTGTTGCTGGTTCCAGCCAGTGAAAACTAAGTATCAAAACCTAACATCACAGCGACACTTAAGTTTTATTTCCCTTTCTCCATCTGGTGCCTTTCAGACAACTTTGTACGTCTCTGGAATGGGCTCGCCAACATCTCACCATTCATTAGCATGGAAAACCTCCAGTTGGAATGCCAAACACATGTTTGCTCCTATTCCGAACAAGATCCCTGATACATGAAGTTGATTCAGAGGATTTGGGAGAAATGATTCAAAAGGGAGGTCTGTGCTCCTCCGAGGTCTTTTAGCACTTGTTTTAGCCCCCTTTTGATTTTCCTTCGTTGAATGAGTCTTCACAGAAAGCAAAGTAAATCCACTTCTTCCCTGGCTTCTGACAATAAAGATCTGTACGCTGCGCCGCCTCCCTCCCCGAGCCTACGCTCCACTTCCAGAAAGCACGTGATGTAAACACACCGTGCATCTCTTCGTCTTGTCCTCTCTGGCTGTCAAGAAAACACTCACTTGCAATCTCCCTAATGGCCGTTTCCCCTTAAGGATTGTAATTTTCTAAGCTCCACATAAGTCGCCAATGGGTTTGTCCGCTTTTCCTAGCTGGTGTTGATATTTGTTGCTGTTCCTGATTGCGGGCTACGGGAGACCACAGGCGTGTTTCAACAACGGAGGCACTTGGAATCCTTGCTATTATTTGAACCAGCTGCTGACACAAGGCCAATAAGCGTCAGGCCGGCTTGTTTTGAACATGTACACTGGTCCGAAAACGTGAAGATTAGCACCCTCCTCTGGCAACAGTCCTTTCAAAATAAACGTACGTGTGCACTCCCAACCTGAATATTAAATGAAAGTAAAATACAACTACTTTAGTTTGAAACCGAGCTATATCAGGCATCCATAATGGGTCAACATGACGGGACAGAACAGGCGCTAATAACACTTTGGGCTATTTTGCAGAACTTTTTCTTGGTGCCCAACTGTGCATTCCAGTCAGGCATGTTTCCTCTGTTGGCAATTCTTTTAAACTGGGAGAGACGGCTGCCACCAGGAGCAGAGCGGCAGCCTGTCCAGGCAATATGCTTTCCCCTGCACGCACAGAACCTGACTGTACCTATTCGACTCTCTAATTGCTTGTCCCTGGAATGAGCCTGCACACGTTGTGTATTGTAAGCTGCATTCTGTCGGATGATCTGTGGTCTCACTAGCTTTGTTAGGTTAGATCATCAAAAAAAGATGGCTAGCCTCTATTTGATTGAAAAACACAAAGCAGAGGACACGTCATTTTAGAGGGGCCAAAGCTGCCCCCCAGGTTTGTATGGTTGTTGTTAGCTGCTATGGAGTGAGTCACTCATGGAAACACTGAGCACAATGGGATGAAATTTTAGATCTAGGGCCATTCCCATGATAGGCTGGGGATCAGGTCGCTCACGAGTTTTTAAGTCCACAGACACTACTCACCAAACTATGATCTAAAGCATAAACATTATAAATTATAAACTATACTAATTGACTGAATTGTCTGATAAGACTTTGGTGCTAAGCCTTCAAACCTAGACAACCATATTTGTGAGGCATTTGATTATATGCCCCCTACGTGCTTTCTTATACATCGGAATCTGTATGTCTTGATTCTAACAGAATACATATAAATTGAATGGTTGCAGCAATACAGTGACAAGGAGCTGTCAAAGTTTCAGACCAGATTAAGAGGAGGATGTGGAATAAGGGATATCATTGCTGATGTCAGATGAATCTTGGCGGAAAGCAGAGAGTACCAGGAAGATATTTACTTGTGTTTTATTGCCTAACCAAGGCATTCGGCTGTCTGGACCATAATAGACTATGGATTCTCTTGAGAAGAATGGGAATTCCAGAACCCTTCATTGTGTTCATACAAAACTTCTACTTGGATCCGGAGGCAGTTGTGTGAATGGAACAAGGGGATATTGCATAGATTAAAACCAGGAAAGGTATGCAACAGGGTAGTATCTTCTCATCATACTTATTCAATCTGTATGCTGAGCAACTCATCAAGGAAGCTGGATTGTATGAAGAAAAATGTGGCATCAAATTGGAAGAAAGCTTACTAACAACCTGTGATATGCAGATACTATAACCTTGTTCACTGACAGTGAGGAGGACTGGAAACACCTGCTGGTGAAGATCAAGCACTGCAGCCTCCAGTGTGGATCATACCTCAATGCAAAGAAGACCAAGATCCCCACAACCGCGCCAAAAGGTAGCATCATGATTAACAGCTACAAGGTTGAAGTTACTAACCGTTGTCTTGCTTGGATTCATAAATAATGATCATGGAAGCAGCAGACAAGAGGACAAAAGACAATTTGCATTAGGTAAATCTGCTGCACAAGACCTCTTGAGTATATTGGAAAGCAAGGATGTGACTTTGAGGACCCAATGTTACTTTGCCTGACCCAAAACATGGTATTTGCAATTGCCTCACACATATGTGAAAGTTGGACCTCGAATAAAGAAGTCCAAAGAAGAATCAATGCACTTGAATTGTGGTGGCAAAGAACACTGAAAGTACCACGAACTGCTATAAGGACAAACAAATGTGTCTCTGAAGAAGGCCAGAGGGCTTTTTAGAAATAAGAATGGCAAGACTTCCCAACAAAATGTGCCCAGCCCTGATCTCCCCTATCCCTCTCTTTCTAATGGAAGGTGTCAGCCCGACACCTCCATACTCCCTCAGGACTGCCTTAAGAAACTGCTCCGTATCCTGCCATTTCACTCAACCTCCTTGCCTCCAGGTCCCTGTAGAGCACAAACATATTCTAGCCACCCCAAAAAACCCAACCAGGTGGAGCCACTCCCCCACAGGCACTGATTGTGGCTGCTCAAGCCATCTCCCTTTGAGCTTCCAACACAGGTCCTGACCCCACTTGGGCATCCCATCTTCTCCCAGGAAACACATCTTGCTCTCACCCACACCAGTCATAATACTCTTGGGCAGAGCTTAGAATCCAAACACCAATAGCTTCCTTTCTTTTTTAAAAAAATGTCTCGAATCTTTTTCTTTCTTTACCGTTTTCTTCTAAGCAAAAGCTCACACTACTCTTCCAATTAATTTCAATCAGTATTACCCTTTCTTTTGTCCTTCAAACTAAGGAATTTTCTCTTTCTTTTTCTACAACCCATTAATTAGCACCACCTGATGCGCTGTTTCTCCTGCCACCGTCCATTACTTTCCCTTGCACTCTTTGGCCTCTCATAAGCCCCCAATAAGCGTCCTTAAGTTTTTATTATTTCTCTACTATAACATTCAACAGAATCACTACTGCTGCACAATCCCACCTCCCTACCACCTGTAACAGCTACACCAAAATGTCAAGGACATAATAGAAAACTGGTACACACACATACACACACACGCACACACAAAGAGGAATACACATAAATAAGTGAATGACACCGATATCTTTAAAAAATGGGTGAAACTGAAGAGACTATGGAATTTTCAGAAAGAAATTCAGAAGAATGTAGATTGTGCATGTATAAAAGATGAATGAGGTGTGTGAGAGAAAAGGAAAACAGACTATCTAGAAACCTCACTACAGGTCTTACCAAAAACCTCCAAACAGAAACACAGGCGTTAAACGCTATGATAAGAGAATTACACAACACTATAGAAAAAAGCATAAAAACAGAATTAAAGAGATTGAACCCTGAATTAGTGAGCGTGAAGACAGAACGTAGAGAAGAACAAGCAACAGAAAATGCAAAGGAGGAAGCCTAAGAACAATGTAGGTCACCATCAAGGGGAATAATCTAAAACTTACAGTGATTCCCTAAGATGAAGAAAGAAAAAAATCATGGCGAGGATAGTCTAAGAATTCTTAGAAGAAAATGTTCTCACTGCCTAAAGGATGAAAAGATAACTATGTAGAAAGCTGAGAGAATTACATCAAGAGGGATAACAAAAGAAAAACACCATGACATATTTAGTAACACTCTCCAAAGACAGGGAAAAATTTCTAAGAGCAGCCAAAGATAAAAAAGAGCTGTCACATAGTAAGGGGCAGCGATTAGAATAGTCTTGGACTTTCAACAGAAAAGATGGTTTTTTTTAGATGAACTTGTTTGTCACTGAAGACAAACAGGACATACACATTCTGTTTCCAACTCCTCCTGCACCGTGTTTTATTAAATTCAATCCACATGGCTTCCAAACACTGTCAGATGGCTCTTTCTTGGGCACAGCACCAATGACTTGTCTCACTCAGGTCCTGGTTACATGTATCGGGGACTTCAAAAAGCTTGGCTGAGCTGCTCAAGATGCGTCCTGCTGGGGAAAGCTCTTTCTTCATTCTTTTAAAATTCTTGGACTTTTTCCTTTCCTCTGAGAGGGGTTCTGCACAGGAATCTGTGTTCTCAAACTCAGCATCAGACATCTCCCCCAACACTCCATCCTCCAAGCAGCATCTTCCACACTAGGACTCACACTTATTTTTCCTATTGTGCTGGTGGCTGTCAAACTATTGGTGCACTAACAGTGGTTCTGTAAAGCGTAGGGCATGCATTGAATGTCTACATACTTGATCTTGGCCTCTTTCCAACGATCTTCTGGCCGCTTTCTCTTGATCTGCTTCTCATGTATTTTTCCCTACATATTCAGCATAGGTCTGGATCTGATAGCTTTCTGCATATCTGCTTGTATTGATGGCAAAGGCACTGAAAAGCTGGTAAAGGTCGCTAGCTTTCCATTCTTCGGAGAATGTCACATGGAGAACATGATCACGCTTAGGTTGCAAGCCTGATCCTCCCAAGTTTAAGTCGGGTATATCCATGACCCTCATAAGAAATAACTTGTTATAGAAAGGTTCAATGAGTTTGGGTTTGGCAGACCCGTGAATTTCTGGAGGACCGAGAAAAGAACCTAGATAGTTTGCCATGGAGATGCAACACAGTCCTGTGAGATAAGCCTCATAGCCTGCTTCATGAAGCTGTGTCATAACTTGGAAAACCTTCTGCACTTTCAACTTTCAGAGGGTTGAAAAGTGTTTCTTTTAACCGCATTTTCAATTCCGCAAGGGAAGTGTTGTTAATGATATCCTTAAATGGCTGGGTACTGGCCATCAATTTAGTATCCAAGAGTCTGGGGAAGACACGAGTTGCCATCTCCTTAAAGTCATGTAAGTCGGCAGGCAGCGGGCAGAACGGATGAATTTTGTGCATGACGTCCAACAGCATATTGTGCCCAGTAACAAGTTTCCTCGAATTAGCAATGGCCTGAATGACGCCAGAAAATCCTACAGCATCATTCAGCCCCGCCTGTTCTTTAGCATGCTTCTGCTGCTCTCTCCTTTTGCGTTCTTCTTCATCTACTTTACTGACAACTATATACCGCTCGTTCTTTTCAGTTCAACATGGATGCCTTGGGGATACTTCCACTTCGAAGTCTGATACATCAGTTTTCCCTGGAACCTGGTACGTGGCTCTAAATCCAAGTTCTTGTTTTCATCACGTTGTAATAACTCTTCTATTTTCTCTATCACTTCGTCAATAAATTTGTTCTGATTCTCAGGATTTGTCACAGGATACTTTGAAGTTTTAGGAGATACATACGACAGTGTTCCTGCGCCATTAGACTGCAAACTTTTCCATTATATTGCTCTCTCAACTGCCTCTCTTCTTCATGATTTAAATATGGAATTCCATTACGGAAAACTTTATTGAAATCAAATCCTTGGCTTGCTAGAAAGTCAATGCTTGAACTCTGATAGACAAATTTGACATCTGGTGAGAACCGATGGAAGGGTTTCGGGGTTCATGGGTATTTTTTTAGGCCACTTCAGGGCACTGTTAAGGTTTGAGGGGTGAGGAATCTGGAGATTTTCTTTTTTGATGAAACATACTACTGGTATGTATATTTACACAACCTATATCAGGAAATGAAATGAACAGTAATACTCTGTTAGTGTTCTATATATGTGGCTCCTTTTCTCTGCTCAGTTCTCATCCTTCCCCCCTCAATAGCCTATCCCTCCTCTCCCTTTTAAGACATACATAAACTTTGAAGAAAAATACATTCAACCAAGAATCTTGTATCCAGCAAAGTTTTAGAAAAACAAGACCACCACAACAAAAAATACTAATTGGGCTCTTGTGGCCAAAAAAATCAACAAAAGTTGCACACAAACCTGAGATCAACATACAAGACAATTCCTTACAAAACCCAACATACTCAAAGCAGTATCCCAAACAAAACAGAGATACATGAAGAACAAAGAAACTATTTACCCCCTCTCACCCTCTCCAAACTCATACATATCAATAATCCCACCAAATGTTAATGGACTAAATATACCAGTAAAGAGACAGAGAGTAATAGACTGGATAAGAAATCAAGATGCATCACTATGCTGTTTATAAGAAACATACCTCAGACACAAAGACTAAAGAGCGAAGGCTGGAGAAAAGGATATCAAGTGATGGCAACAATAAAAAAGCAGGTGTGGCAATATTAATCTCTGAAAAGTTAGACTTCAAGGCACATAACATAATAAGAGGCAAGAATGGGCACCACATACTGATTACTGGAACAATATCCTCCAAAGTCATAACCATGCTAAACACAGATGCATTCAACGAGAGACACTCAAAATAATAAATCAAACCTAACAGAATTGGAGAAGTAGACAGCTTGACAATAATGTGAGATTTCAATATGCCACTCTCCGGGAAAGACAGATAATCAGGGAAAAAATACAATAAAGAACCCAAAGAGCTAAACAATCAATCAACTTGACCCCCTAGACATTACAAAACAATGTAGCCAACAACACCACATGATATATTCTTCTCCAATGCACATGAAACCTCAAAAACTGGCCACAAAGCAAACATTAACAGAGTTTTAAAAATAAAATCCTACAATCCATTTTCTCACATTACAATGCTATAAAACTAGAAGTCATAAAAGCCTCCAATAAAATGATTAAAAAAAACCCAAACAAACTAGAAGTCAATAATAGAAGGAACAAAAACATAAAGACAAAAACATGAGTATTAAACATGATGCTACAACTGGGTACTGAATCAAAGAAGGAGTGAAATTAAAAAAATTCCTTGAAAGAAATAAGAACGATATCATATATATATAAAACTAAGTTATCAGTTAAAGCAATTAAAGCATACATGAAAAAATACGAGAAATTCAAAATCAATACCTTCACGCAATCCCTCCGACAAGTAGAATAAGGGGAACAGCATAAACCCTTGAACAACATAGTAAAAGAATTCATAAGCATCAGAACAGAAATATATAAAGTAGAAAACCAGCCAACCAGCAAAAACAGTGGGAAAAATTAAAAAGACAAGAAGTTTGCTCCTTGAAAGGATGAACAAAATTAAAGCTCAGGAAAAGGTGCTGCTACTTAGAATAAGAGACGTCAAAGTAGACATCTCAACAAATCCAAATGAAATAAAAAGAAAGCCGACACACTACTATGAAAGATGGTACCCCACCAAGCGGGGTAATTTAGAAGAAATGGACAAATGCCTAGAAATATAATACTCACCCAAATTAACTCAGACAGAAGTAGAAAACCTCAAGAGACTCATAACAAAAGAAGAATGAAGAAGCCCATCAAGAAACTGCCAACCAAGAAAAACCCAGAACCAGACGGCTTCACAAGGGAATTCCAGCAAGTATTCAGTGAGTCCACCAATATAACACAAATTATTCCAGAACATACAAAATGGGGAAAGCCCATTCCAAAATCATTCGATGGAGCTCACAAAATCTGGATACTAAAACCAGGCAAAGAGCACACAAAGATAGAAGATTATAGACATAAAAATCCTTAACAAAATTCTAGCCAAGATACTCTATAAACATATATAAAACAGTAATTCTCCCAATCCCAACTACTTGGAAAGCTGCTCCTCCCCAAAAAAGAATTTGCTTCAGAGGACAGCACTGAAGCTACAGCTCAGGGAGAGGAAATGTCTGATGAGAGCACATAGGAGCAAATGAAGGGGAAGGAAGAGAGTGGAACACATCCTGGTCCACCAAGCCTCAAGGACGGATATCCCTGCTCACAGTAGCCAATGCACAGAGAGGACCATATGGCCAGCCCCACTACGAGATGTGATATCCTTCAGTGACCTATAGCCCTGCAGGGGACAACACTGGAGGCACAGTGAGGGAATTGCGTGTGACCTGACCCCACCACATTGAGGCAAAACACTAATGGTGTGGAACACAACAGCAAGGGGAGAAGAGCAAGGAAGCCCAGAGGGAATACCAAAAATAGACTTGGGGGCCAGGGTGTGGCACCCCTTCAGACTCAACCGTAAAACACTCCTAAAGGTCAACAAACAGACCTTGAACTATTTACAGGCTTTTTTTTTTTTTGTCACTGGTTTCTTGTTGTTTGTTTCTTTTGTTGCTTTGTTTTGCTCTGTCTTGTTTTTTGTGCATATTATTATCCTGCAGGTCTACCTAGATAAGATAGGTGGGATAAAAAACCTGGAGGAGAAAACAACTTTACCGATGGTTCCCGGGAGACATGGGAGAGGGGGAGGGAGGGGAAAGGAATTGGGTGTTAACAAACCCAGGCACAAGGGAACGACAAGTGATCCGAAATCGGTGGTGAGGAAGGTGTAGGGGACCTGGTAGGGCTTGATCAAGGCCAACGTAACTGAGAGGAATTATTGAAACTCAAATGAAGGCTGAGCATGATAGTGGAACAGAGGGAAAGTAAAAGGAAACAGAGGGAAGAACAAGGAGGTAAAAGGCATTTACAGAGGTCTAAATACAGGCATGCACATATGTAAATATATTTATCTATGATGATGGGGAAATAGATCTATGTGCATATATTTATAGGTTTAGTATTAAGGTAGCAGATGGACACTGGGCCTCCACTCAAGTACTCCCTTAATGAAAGAACACTTTGTTCTATTAAACTGGCATTCCATGATGCTCACCTTCCCGACACAATGCTGAAGACAAAGCATAAGCAAATGTGGTGAAGAAAGCTGATGGTGTCCGCCTATCAAAAGATACAACATCAGGGTCTTAAAAGCTTGAAGATAAACAAGCGGCCATCTAGCTGAGAAGCAACAAAGTCTACATGGAAGAAGCACACCAGACATGGTGTTGATGGGATCAGTTATCAGGCATAAAGAACAAAAATCATATAATTGTGAATGAGGGAGAGTGCGCAGTGGGGACCCAAAACCCATCTGTAGGCATCTGGACATCCCCTTATGGAATGGTTGCGGAGAGGCGGCAAGCCAGTCAGGTGCAGTATAACACTGATGAAACATACAATTTTCTTCTAGTTATTTTATTCTTCCTCTTCCAAATTATCATGATCCCCAATCTACCTTACAAACATGGCGACCCCAGAAGATGTACACTGGTACAGATAGGAACTGGAAACACAGGGAATCCAGAGCAGTTGATCCCTTCAGGACCAGTGCTGAGAGTGACGATACTGGGAGGGTATACATCCTCTGGTCTAGCCTGATTTGTAAGACAGAATTGGGATCATGATAGTGGGGGTGGAGGGTGAGGGGCGGAAGCATTTACAAACTAGAGGAAAGTTGCATGTCTCATCATGGCTACACTGCAGGCAGGCTCCAGTTCTTCAATCATCGAATCCTCTATTCCACTTTCCCAGGCAATGAGGCAGTATGCGTGCCTAGAGCTCATGACTCACAAGCCTATCTATTTTAAATCCACTCTGACAGGGGAAGCTTCATCTCAAATGCACCAGTTTCTCATGAGGCAGAGAGAGCGAGAAAATACCAACCAGTTCCAGCCATATAACATTATTCATAGTCATCCCAAATTATAGATACTCCTACAAGAGCGATTAGTGATTCTTACTAGAAACCCAAGTCAAGACGCAGCAGAGTGGAGGACATGTCAGTCTTGGAGAAATGTGACTACATTTCGCTTGTTGGGTACCAGCTAGGGTAGCATGCCATTGAGAGAAATATACAACATGAAATATATAGACTATGCAGGGTTGAACAAGCTTGGAATCACGTACCCAAATGAACATTTTGGACCTAGTTTGTATTTAACTTTTAGTGATCCAAGCCGGGCACTAGAGACAACCAGGACTTTAGACTTCTGCCTTAGATATCTCTCATAGACCACGCCAGAATTATTCAATTTGGAACTCCACTAAGCAGACTGGATCTTGTTTTATACACAGCTCCAGTGGATTAAATGAACTGAAATACCTCAGGCCGAAATGCCCCACTGTGAGAAGAAACAGACAGCTACTTTCTCAAGAATATTGATGTGAAAGACATTGGACATAGGTTCAAAATTCTTGCCTGGAGGTGCTCCGCCAGTGGCAGCTCAACACTACCGTAGATGTGCTATTTCGCACCTCTTTGCCTTTGTCAAAGAGCATTAATTAAATATACCCTATCACCAATACTTATTGTAATTGTAAATAGTACAGTCACGTAAGTTATTCATCTGTACAAATCAACAATCCCATTTTGGTCTAAAAAGTTGTTCTACATAGGTATATTTTCTTTTCCTTGATAGTGTTTTAAAATCTGTACCAGTGACTAAATGAATGATTATATCAACAGAACTATCATATACCTCATGGGAATCATTTCTTATGTCCTTCAATACAATAATAACCATGACTTTAAAGTGACCTACATAAGCCATAGATGCAAGAATGGATTTTGAGCTTTCACTTCATCATAGCCCCAATCTAGGACAATTAGCCCTTATGACATGCCCTGCTCAATACCTACACCATCCTGAAGTGATCACTGAAGATATAAGTCCTGTAGCAAAAGGTGGTAAAGAAGGCAGATGGTGACTGGTGATCAGAAAGAATAGCATTTTGGGGATTAAAGGCTTATCTCAAAATAAACAGTCATCTAAATGAAGAACCAACCAAGTCTACACAAAAGAAGCACAGCAGCCTGTGTGATCCAAGAAATTATAATAATCAAACCTGTTGGAGGAAATGGTATGAGAGCTTAAATTCTGAGCACCCAGTGTGCAGAAGGCTGTGGATGACAGCGAAAGCCCAAAATCCATTTGCGGGGTGCCTCATGCAGATTCAGCCTTTGATGAAAATCCTTTCTGACTATAGCAGAGATGGGAAAGGCCTTGTTATCAGAGAGAGTACAGTGCAGGGTGGATTACTGCAATCATTGCACGGTCAAAATGCGACGCCTTGTCATTTATCTCCCTCTTGACTAATGTATAATTGCTCCAGCTTTTTATATTTTCTGCTTTGTTATTGATTGAGGTTTTTCTCAATTTACCATTACATTATTGTTGGGCCATTTGCATTGTCTTGATTTTGTATGTTTCTGGGTATATAAAGTGCAGATTAGGTAAACCTATAGAGAAAACAACTGGATCAATGGATTCAAAGGGGCATAACAGGCGAGGCTGGTAAGAAATGGAGAAGTAGCAGCAATGAGTAGAAGGGAGACGAAATATCGTGGAATTTATTGTCATGGTGGTTGGCCAACTTTTATGAGTGTTATTCAACTAGTGAAATGTATGAAATGTTATTTGTTTGTGAAATTAAAAAAAACACATCAAAATAGAAAAAAAGAAGATGGAAAGTATACATAAAGAACTAGTTAACATTGTGCCATTTCAAGATGTAGCAAAACCAAATGGTACTGAAGGACGACGTCTAAGCTGCACTGAAAGTACTAGTGAAAACATGGCTCCGTGAATTGATGGAATACCGATGGAAATGTTTCAGAAGAAGCTGATGAAGCACTGGAAGCACTTACTCATCTATGCCAGGAAATGCAAATGATAAAAGCCAACCCTAGAGGAGGCCAGTACCTCATTATGGACAACATCCATATTTGTACCCATTCCAAAGAAAGGTGACTGAACAGGAGGCTCAAATAATAAAACAGCATCATTGACATCACATGCAAATAAACTTTTGCCAAAGGTCATCTAACAAAGGTTGCAGCAATACATTGGCAGGGAGCTGCTGGAGGTTCAGGCCAGATTCAGAAGAGGATGTGGAATAAGGGTTATCATTGCTCTGACCTCAGATGGATCTTGGTGGAGAGCAAAGAATACCAAAAAGATGCTTACATGTGTTTTCTTGACTATGCTGTGGTAATTACATGATTTCATGTCAACTTGATAGATAGGTTATAGGGGTGGATTCCAGCCTGTCAATCAGGTCACAGCCATATGAAGGCTTGTCCAGGAGCATTATTCAATATTTTGCCTTCAGAGAATCTTTGTTTTCTAGGCTTAAATTTTTATTTAATTTTTCTCCAGTTATTTCTTTAAAAAAATCATTTTATTGGGAGCTCTTATACAGCCCTTATCACAATCCATACATTCATCATGTCATGCACATTTCTACATGTTGCCACCATCATTTTCAAAACATTTTCTTTCTACTTGAGCCCTTGGTATTAGCTCATTCCCTCTCTCCTTCCCCCACTCCCTCCTTCATGAGCCCTTGCTAATTTTTTTTTTTTTATGTCTTACACTGACTGCTGTCTCCTTTCACCTACTTTTCTGTTGTCCATCTCCTTGGGAGAGGGCTATATGTCAATCACTGTGATTGGTTCCCTCTTTCTCTCCCCACCTTCCACTTACCCTCCTGGCATCGCTACTCTCATTATTGGTTCTGAGGGGTTTATCTGTCCCGGATTCCCTGTGTTTCCAATTCCTAGCTGCACCAGGGTACATGCTCTGGTCTAGCCAGATTTGTAAGGTAGAATTGGGATTATGATAGTCGGGGTGGGGAGGGGGGTGGGAAGGAAGCATTAAAGAACTAGAGGAAAGTTGTATGTTTCATTGGTGCTATCCTGCACTCTGACTGGCTGGTCTTTTCCTTGTGACCCTTCTGTATGGGATGTCCAATTGTCTACACATGGGCTTTGTGTCTCCACTTCATACTTCTCCTCCCTTCATTCACATTGATATGTTTTTTTTTGTTCTGGGTCTTTGATGCCTGATACTTGATCCCATCAACACATGATCACACAGGCTGGTGTGCTTCTTCCATGTGGGGTTTCTTGCTTCTCAGCTAGATGATCACTTGTTTATCTTCAAGCCTTTAAAATCCCAGACACTGTATATTTTGATAGCCAGGCACCGTCAGCTTTCTTCACAACTGTTTATGCACCCATTTGTCTTTGGTGATCGTGTCGAAAGGTGAGCATTACAGAATGCCAGGTTATTAGAAAAAAGTGTTCTTGCATTGAGGGAGTACTTGAGTAGAGGCCCATTGACTGTCTACTACTTTAATACTTAACATATAAATATATGTACTATGTAATATATGTATCTATTCCCATATCTTTATATATAAATGTTTACATATGTACATGCATGTATTTAAACCTCTATAAGTGTTCTTTGCTTCCTAATTCTTTCCTCTAATTCCTTTTTACTTTCCTCTTGTCCCACTATCATGTTCAGCCTTCATTCGATTCAGTAACTTCTCTTGGCTGCATTGACCTTGATCAAGCTCCACTATGTATCCTGTGACCGTCTCACCATCGATTTTAGATCACTTGTTGTGTCCTTGTCTCTGGGTTGGTTGATACCCCATTGCCACCCCCTCTCCTGAGTCCCCCTCCGAACTGCCAGTCCCATTGTTTTCTGCTCCAGATTGTTTATCCTGCCTATCTTATCTAGATAGACATGTAGAGACAATAATAAACACAAAAACAAGACAGAGGAAAACAGGAAAACAAAACAACAACAACAACAAATACCAATGACAAAAACAGAAAGTTCTTCTTTCAAAAGGTATAATATTCACAATAGCCACCCCAAAGATGAAATAGTCAGGAATAAATCTAATCAGAGAAGCAAATGACTTGTGGAAAGAAAACTATAAAATACTACTTCAAAGAACAGAGACCTACATAAATTGAAGGAGACACTGGAATCCTGGATAGGGAGACTTAACATTGTGAAAATGCAAATACTATCCCAAACGATCTACTGATATCCTACAGTCCCAATCAAGATTTCAACATCATTCTTAAATGAAATGGGAAAACTAATCATCAACATTATATAGACTGGAAAGGGAACGTGGATAGGCAAAGTACCACTACAGAAGAACACAGTAGGAAACCTCTCTTTAACTGGCTTCAAAACCTACAACACAGTCATGGTAGTCAAAACAGCCTAGTACAAGTACAATAATAGATACTTCTGACCAACTGAGTAGAGTTAATGACTCCAAAGTGAATCTATCCACTTACAGCGAGTGGCTCTTTGACAAAAGACTGGAAAATATTACATGTGGAAGAGATAGTCTCTTTAATAAATGGGCTAACAAAACTGGATATCCATTTGCAGGAGAATGTAATTGGACCCATATCCCATGCCATTCACAAAAAGAAGTCAGTATGGATCACAGACCTAACTGTGAAACCTAGAATTTTAAAGATCAGCAGTGGAAAAAAAAAAAGACAAACTTAGGGCCCTAACACTTGGCATAAATACCCTGTCAAGCATAATAAGACATACACAATCAGAAGATAAATTAGATGACTGGAACTCCTAAAAATTTAGATACTTATGCACATCAAAAGATTTCACCAAAACAGTAAAAAGAGAACCCATATACTGGTGAAAACGCGTCAATGAGTGATCAAAACCAAATGACCCAATTAAAATGGGATGAGGGCATGAGCAGCCACTTGACCAAAGAAGACATTCAGACTGCTAACGAACACCTGAAGAAATGCTCATGATCAGTAGGCAATTGAAAGGTGCTAATGAAAACAACATTGAGAGATCACCTTACTCCAATATTAAGAACAGTGCAGAAAACAGCTAACGCCAGCAAGGGTGAGGAGAGACTGACACCCTCATCCATTGCTGCTTGGACTATAAATCAATGCAACCCCACAGAAAGCAGCACAAGGTTTCCTCAAATAGTCACTAATAGATATACCACAGGACCTAGTAATCCCTCTTGCTGGTATACATCTCAGAGAAGTAAGAGCCAGGACACAGAGAGATGCATGCCAGGTTCATGGTAGCACTATTCACAATAATGAATAGATGAAAACACCATCAAAGTGATTTGTGGGAGAATGGAGAAACCTTTGCACTGTATACAATGGAACATTATGCAAGGTTAAAGAATAAAGTTGAGTCTGAACAGCACTTCATAACATGGTGGAAGCTGAAGGACATCATACTGAGTGAACATAGTCAATCGGAAAAGGATAGATATCATATGAGACTACCAGTATGAAAGGCCAATAAAACGTTTTCAAACTACAGAAAGAGCCTTTGATGGTTATAGGGGCGAGAGAGAAGACACTGAGGGGAAGCGAAAGGCTGGGATTTAGGGAAAAAATAAATTTAAATAAAAATTTTAAATACTGCATCCATTACACAATAAATTTGAAACTTTTCTTTGTTGTTTTTTACATACATTACTGACCATGATGAGGCGAGGTACAGGTCTCTATCAAGAATCAAATATCAATTCAGATGTCATTAATGAAATTTGGGATACGATGGTTGTCAAAGTGGCATCTACGTATAAATTTCAATGTGCTTTACTTGTATTTTAATAGTCATGCTGGTTCCGTTTCCTTTTCGTGACCATGTAATTCTCTATGGCAGCAAAGGCGATCTTGTTCCAGGTTTGGACATATGGGCTCAACTGCAGTTCTTTGCTCAGGTGGGAGAATTCTGAAGCTCTCTCCACGACACCCCTTCCTCCTTATGATGCAGTGGCTGAGATGACAATCGTCTTTCCGGGCCTCCCTGCTCAGAGTCCTCCCATCATAGCAATCCATGAAGGAGAAAAGCAATCAGTTTGTCTTATTTAGCACAATTTAGAAATATATGAGCGGTGGAATAACATACCCCAGAAGGCTTTAAGAAATAGCTAAGGAGAGAAATCCTTAAATTGGGGCTTCAGTTAGGAAACAGAAAAGTGGAATTTAATGACAAAGGGGTGACAGGTAAGTGCTGCAGAGAGATGCGGACGGGTTTCAAAACACTTCAGAATGTTTTTAGTTTTTATGATCACATGGGTAATATCAAGGAATGAGCCAATTCTGGCTGAGATATGTGCATTTTTTCCTAAAAGAAACTACACTATGTAAACCAAAATAAAGACATTGACAGGCTATTGATGGAAGAGCAATAGATGAGTCTAAAGCGATGTAAAGGTTCCACACAGGCTAGCCTTAATTCTAGCAACAGAAGAAGTTAGCCAGGCACTCAGAAATCATGCTTTAGGATGCCAGCACTTCTTCAGATCACATGGATTTCCACTCAACTTTGGGCTTCTTACCTGTTTCTGCTCTTCACCTAAGCCATCCCACATGGAAGCCACAATTTTGGAGACTTCACCGAAGGTAGCGTTTGGATTTTGGCCCTTGATGGCAGCTTGGGTGTCACGAAAGAACAGCGCGTAGGCGGACACAGGCTTCTGGGGCTCATTCGGATCCTTCTTCTTCTTTTTCTTAGGGGTTTTCTGTTTCTTTGCCATGTCAGAGGCAGGGCGCTTCTCTCCACCGCTGGCCTAAAATAAAAAGCAAAGTGTGATTAAAACCAAAACGCCCCCGGCTGCTCTCAGGTTGATGCTGTCATATGGTAAATCCGATGTGTGTCAAAGCAGGACTGCGCTGCAGGGGTCTTCAATGACCTGACCTTCCAGACCCAGGTCCCCAGCCTTTTCTTGCCAGGCAACTCTGGGTGGACTCAAACCTCCAACCTTTGGTGTAGCAGCCAAATACTCAATCTTTAGTGCCACTTGGGAGCTATTCACATAGAATTACAGGGAAACTGAGGAAATTGGGGGCCAAAACCAATTGCTGCTTTTATTTGTAGCTTTCACATACTCACCCACAAATCACAAAGACGCAGATGTCTTTAAGTGGAGTTATTACTTGGATTTCTTACTATTGTATTTTGTTCAGTGAACACTTCATATTTCACATATGCTCAATTATTAACCTCCTAACTCAGTTGACATAGCTTTAAAATAATTTGGTGAACTCACTTAATAATATTATTACACTATTAAATATTATTCCTTGACTCTCCATCTTCTTTTTCTCTTTAACTACAACGAAGACAGCAGGGAATTTCCCTTGTACTAACACTGCTTGATGATTAATCTAATTTATTTTCTTCTGAGTTGATCCTGTCTTCAAAATTATGATTTTAAAGACACAGTAATTAATATGTCCAAGAAATAGAGTTGAATGCGTATTTGATTTTACATTTAGGTTTATGGAATATTTCTGTGAAACTTAGCAATGCAGTAACGTTAAAGACAATCATATTCAGTACTCTAGGTCAGTGCTGTCTTGCATAACTTTCTGAAGTGATGGCACATTTCTAAAATCTGCACTATTCAATATGAGCTAACGAGTACTTGGAATATGGCGAGTATGAATGAAGAACTACATTTAAAATTTAATTTTCATTATAATGGCCATGTGGAGACCATGGCTACTGTATTGAAGAGTGCATATCGAGAAAGAAACTCGATTCTAGAGATTTCTGAGCAGTGTTACATTCAGTTTTAAAATATAGTCGACTTTTCTCTCTTTTTCTTAAGCACACAAAACTGGATAAATGAAATTGTTATTCTAATGGAAATGGAAAAGAACAACGTTGAACACAATTAAGATACATACATTTGAACAGTATAAGGTTCTGTTTTAACATTATCTCAGCTTGTGGCTAGGAGCTCTTTCAGGTGTAGAGTTACATGAGTGTAGCGTATATGAATCAGTTCTGTTATCTGATGAACTCCCTCTCATGATGCTTTCTCGTCATCACCGTCAAGCCCCAAGGGCACTCTATTCTCATAGTTACTATGATGATTCAATGTTTTGCCTCTTTACCTTATATTTTTGTGGTTGCTGTTGTTTTTAATCCTCCCAATACAGTGAACTATATATATCTTAGTCAGATAAAAATCGACCCCGTTGATGACATAAAGGGCGGGGGGAACTTGGCTCTCTCAATATGGCCGTGCATGAGAATCACCTGGAAAGCTTTTCAAGAACCCAACCAATTAAGTGAAGACGTGGAGGGAAGGGCAACCGCTGACTCAGTCTCTCCCTCTAAACTGGGCTCTCCTCACGTGATTGTAACTGGCTAAGCTATGGGCTCCCCTTGCAGCCAAATATCAGTCTAGCTGCAGTCATGGCATCTCACTGCCATCGAGTCACTGCTGACTCATAGCGACCGCCTGTGGGTTTCTGGAACTGTGAAGTGTTTACGGGAGTGGAAAGCCCAGTCTTTCTCCCACGGAGCTGCTGGTGATTTCAAACTGCAGATCATGTGGGTTGGCTTGCAGCCCAATGCATAACCACTACAACACCAGGGTTCCTTTAGCCATGGTAGAGTTACATGTAATAATGACATGTAATTACATTGTAATTAGATGATTTGCCTTTGGGCTGCGCCAATTACTTTCCACAATGCAGTATAGTGTGGTGTGATTAATCAGTGGAGGCCATTCTACTGTAGGGCAGATCCCATATCAAATTATTTCTCAGTTCCTAACGAAACAAACACAGAATAAGCACAGAGACACACGTGCGCACCGGGGAGACTGATAATATTTGAAGACCGGTCTGCAAAGAATGTCGAGGATTACTGAAAGGCGCCCTAACTGGCAGAGAGGCTTCAAGAAAGAATCCACATGGCTGATCCCCTGCTGGGCTGTAAGCCTTCAGAACCAGGAGACTCGGGTGTTTGCATTTGGTACCTCCAGTTAACTAAGTTGGCATCTCAGTGTTTTGGGTCAGAGCACTAGCACACCAGCGGTCCCTGTAATCCCGAGTTGTGTAGGTCATCTCCTTCTCCTTTCTTCACAACACAACTTCACGAGGCGGTTGTTTGCGCTGGTTTTAAGCTGCTCCTGTAATCCACCCCGTATGCCCTCCCTCTGGTCCTGGAATCTTGATAGGGTCACCAGTGGTCACAGGACCAAATCCAATGGCGACTTGGTGAAGTTTCTCGGTGAGCGTCCTTCCCCGTGGGTGGCATGACATGAAGCGCTATGGGTTTTACTCTTGCCCTGCTGGGCTCAGTACGCTCGGGGGCAGCCTCCGCTACCCATTCGAATTGGTAGGGTTCTCATATGTTTGTGATAAAACTTCTTCCGTTGTGAGTTTGCATTTGGGAGTCTAATAAGTCGTTAGACATAGATATTGGCTATTGTATTGAACGTTAACTGTTCCACAGTAGAAATTTTCTAAAGTTATGAGAATTTTAAGACTAGAGATTAAAATGCAATCCCCATATTATAATCCTTAGGATGTAGAAGAAACGATATGATGCAAAAATACAACTCTGGTGGGCAGAGATTACGCGGTGGGCTGCAATCCGCAAGGTCTTCAGTTTGAAACCACCAGCTGCTCCACCTGAGGAAGAGCTGGCTGCCTCCTCCCCTAAACAGTTACAGCCTTGGAAACTCACAGGGGCAGTTCGGACTCTGTCCTGCAGGGGTCACTATGAGTTGACATCGACTCGATGTCAGGGAGTTTGGATTTTGAGACACAACTATGAGTATATTGAAAGTAAGGGCAATGTCTTGTCTTTATATCCTTTAGAGCATTTGTGACTTGCATACAGAGGATGGTCACACATTTTCAATTTCTCCTTCTACAGCACTGGACCGACGCTTACAATTACAAGGCAAGGAAACATATTAAACACATTAAAATACTGTATAAAAAATCGTCACTAAAAGCATAGCTGAGCTGAGGCTCTACTTTGTAGCCCTGATTACAAGGGCTCATTTTGGAATGAGTGAAACCACTAATGTATAAATATATACACAGACACAAATGTTACTCTCACGGAAACTTTACACAGATGCACGCACTTCATGTAATTTACTTTAAGAGATGTATTTTAAAAATCCTTTGAGGTGTCCTCAGGCTTCTGGCAATCCACATCTTGTCATGCCCTATTGCTTAATTATCGTGATATATTTAACCTATATATCATAAGAAACACTAATCTTTCACTTTAAAGAAGCATGTTTGAACAATGCTGTACTTCCTAGGAGCACAGGACTACAGACTCGGAAAGAAAAAGAACCACCGATGCTGAAATGTCCTCAGAGAAGTTATAAACATCTATAAGCATATTTAAAATAAACTGGAGCAGGCCCAGAGCCCTTAATGGAGCTGGGAGGGCTGTTTAATGCACACTATCTCGCAGTAATCGCTGTAGTTTAAAATAGATTTTAATCAAGCGCCATCTGCATAATAGGCTGAACAAACAGCACAGAACTCCACTTATAACTCTTACCATATAAAGTAAATATTAGAAAATCTTCACCATAGAAACAACCTGCATCACAGCATTTTTTGTTCCTGTGTGGAGGTGTTATTTATTAAGTCGAAGTTTTGCTAATGAAATCTATTCTTTCCATTCTAAACCATGCTATCTACCAATTCCCCTGTGAGAATAAATTTAAATAAACACAGGAAGGGATTCTTCTGGTTACTGGGAAATCAGCAAGCCAGTAATAGTTATTTCACCTGACAATGCTGTTTACGATCATCAGTAACCATAAGGGCACGTTTAACGACTGAAAACATCAATTACAGGAAGTACATACGAAGTGCTCTCCTTTTGAAATGATCCCTAAGTGTGAGCACTGTGTCTGGATCATCATCTGCAATGCCAATTCATTTTTAAGGATCTTTGATTCTGCCATAGTTGAACATTGTTTTTGAGCATGTTTAGGGAAATATTCCAGTGGCTTGAAGTAAAACAGGTAGTTTAAGCTATTTACCAGGGAAAAAAATCACTGTAAAAGGGAAGGGTTGGTTGTAATGATCTCCACCTACTAAAAGTTACATTTATCAATTTATTTGGATTCACTTGCTTCCCCATTCGCCCCCAATTTTCATTTGTCAAGTAATTTATTTATTTCTTATTTATCTGGCTTATTTTTGTGTGTGCAAGGAATGCCCAGATTTTCTGAAAAATGCCCAGATGTAAAAAAATAAATCACGTATCAATGCTCATACTAAACTTAAAAAATTTCTATGAATTAACATGCTGAGATTATCTAGTGTATGTCTAAGAACACAAAGTCTGTGTAAACACTATATCCTAACACAGTTGAATTGCTTGTGTGGATTCTAGAGCTAATTGTTTGCAATCAGGTATAAAAATTACTATATTTTTCTAATGGTTTCGATTTTCCTCCAAACTAGTTTTGTTAGGATCATCCAACGAGGGTAATATATATGGTATATTAAATATGTATAAATATACAAGGGAATACACCTTCCCCAAACCATTATTTAAATTTTTTTACAAAACAACCTTATCACCCTCAAAGCAATCTCTATTACACTTAATAAATTTGTCAAATCTGCGATACCATTCTTGGAAACATTTATCAAACTCATGTGCGGATGGCTGACAGCACCTCCCTCATTTTTTTCTTCACCTGTTCTATGTCAAATCGCTGTCCTTTCATGTTCCTCTTACATTTATGGAAACAAAAAAGTTGCATGGAGCAAGGTCAAGTGAGTCAGGTACATTGGGCAAGAGAGGCCTGGTGGATTTTGGAAAAAACTGGTGCTCTGAGATGACTCATCAGTAGGTGCATTGGCATGGTGGCAAAACCAGTCCCCTGTCTGCCACAAAACAGGCCTTTTTTATCGCACACTTTTACACAAACTTTCCAGAACTTCTAAATAGAAACCCTGATTACCAGTCTGACTTGGTGGAACAAACTCCAAATGCACATTTTCATTCTTTTGAGATGAAGGATGTCCAGAATGAGGTATGTCATCAGTCAACATTTCACCTTTTTTGAAACGAGAAAAATCACTCGTATGCTTGAGTTTTTCCTATAGCACTGTCCTTGTCAGCTGTGTTCAACAGTACAACAGTTTCTGGGCAGGAAACAAAATTTCACAGCCGCACGCTGTTCTATTAAATCGTCTAGCACAAAAACGAGGTTCAAGCAAAACTGCTTTCACAAAAAAAGTCAGTCACATGAGAGAACTTTCCCAGGTGACACCACTGGGTGTACTAACTCTGAGCGAGTTGCCGGATGCTCACTTAGTGGAGCTTTTTACCATTGAGGTGGGGGTGCCCCCTCATATATTTAGATACACAAATAAATATTTTAGAAAGTATACATAATTAAATTGCTGGAATCTAAGGCATTATATCTACTGTAACATATGAAGGCTTTTCCAGGAGCACAATAAATGCTGTTCAATTGGAAAATACCTTATTATCAAGTTTCAGTTTAAATCCCATTGTTAGATAGAGGCTTGACATGTGTTTTAACGCTACTTGATTTGACTCGATGTTTATCAACACCTGTCTTATTATTTTTGCTTTATTACAAGAGCTTTCTTACCTTTAAAACAGTGATAAATATAAACTACATCTCAAGAAGTTTATTTCACTTACTCTATTTGCCTTGAGAAAAATAGACGATTTTTGTTTCTGCTTGTGTGGTGAGCACACATACCAATTAACTGGAAAACTAGGAAGTAGCTTCTAAGATTGACAAAGACTAAGTCAAAACAAGAACCAGAGACATATACACTCTACTAAAGCCAATTTCAATCTTGAAGATAGCGTATTGAACATAGTGAAGCTGAGTCAAAGCATACGTTGTTATTGTTGTCAGGTGCCATCAAGTGCACAACAGAATGAAACACTCTAAGGTCTTCCTTCATCCTCACAATTGTTGCTATATTTCAGGCCAGTGCTGTCGCCAGGATGTCAATCAGTCTCATGGAAGAGCCTCTTATTTGCTGCCCCTCTACTTAACCATCAGGGAGACTGAAGGAAAACCACATGTGATATCATATCATATCATACTCAGTAGAATGACTATGATTAAAAACAGAGGAATAAATGAACCAAAAAATATCACCTAACAAGTATTTCCCAGGTTGTAAAGAAATGAGAATTCTCTCTTGTTGGTGAGAATCAAAATGGTACAGTCACAGTAGTAAATTGTTTGGGAGTTCTAAAAAAAAGTAAATAAATAAAGGACTACATATGAATCAACAATTCCACTCCCTGGTATACACACAAAGCGGCACAAAAAGACACACGGATACCAGAAATTATTACAGCATTAATCACGATAGCCAAAAGATTGAGATAACTCAAATGCCACCAGCTAATGAATTGATAAACAAGATGTGGTACACACATCCAATAGACTCAGCTGTGAAGCATAATTGAGTCCTGATATATAACATGAATGGACCTGGAAAACATTATGCTGACTAAAATAGTGAATTATGAAAGGATAAATATTTTATGAACTCACATAAAATAACAAGAAGCAAATGTATACAGATCAAATTTCCTGGTGGTTACTAAGGAGCAGGAGGGAGGGAGAGCAAGGAATAGTTACTGTTGAGGAACAATGCATTTCTTTTTAGGGTCCTGAGAAATTTATCCAAGATTTTAAGTAACGGCAAGCACAATATGAGTAATGTCTTTTATGTCACTGAATTGTATACCTGCAAAATGTTGAACCGGCAAATATACCAGCTTCTCTACAGCCATAAAAATAGGAAAAGACGGCGAAGCAACAGACTTTTTAAAACCACTGGTAGAAGTTGGAACTCAGTGGAATCATCTCTTACATTTTCAAAATGCATACAAGGAAATAACTGTCAATCTGGAAATTCTATACGCAGCAAAAATATTTCTTTTTTTTGCAAAACTATTTCTAAAGTAAATGTGTTACCAATAGTTTCTTGGTAAAGAAAATATTTAAAGCATAAGTGAAGTCATAGCTGATAAAAGAAATATTATATACATGAGTAAATCCATGAGAAAAAAAATCCTGTATTAGATAATAACAATATATTTAATGAGAGTTATTAAATTCTATAATTTATTTGGAATCTAATTAAAATGAACAACAGCAATAGCAGCTCCCAATATAAGTTGGAGGAACTGTGTTTGAAGTTAAAGTACTTGAAGGAGGAAAGTGAAGAGATTGAACAATTTTATAGCTTTGTGCTTCAAGGATAGTCACAAAGAGACGAGTACATTGTTTTTAAACTTCTCATAAAAGAAGCCTGAAGTGAGAAAAATTAAAATCCTAAAGAAGGCAAGAGTAGATGAAATGAAACAGAAATTTTTATGCAACAAATAGAAATCAAGATACTTGGAGAAAGAAGCACAAATATTTTATATCTATATTAATGAAAACAAAGTAAAACAAAGTGCATATATTCATGTAAATTTTAAATATAAAAAATCAATTTAACAATGTGATATTTAAAAGTGACCCATGTAAAACATAAAAATTCTTCCAACAGGAGAGTTGAAAGCAAAAGGATATAAAAATAGCATATAATCTCTATAAAGGAGAGACTAAAAATATACTTGTAATGCCAGATACTTTAAGTGTCTTAATGTGTTTGGTGTATTACAAGTAGTGGATTACAGTTTTAGAACCACAAGCTGCTCAAGTTTACATTTTTTTGCATGTTTTACTGTTTGTCTTCTTTATGACTTAAGGCTGCCAAGACAAGTTCAACACCATCAGAACCTGGGTAATGCTCACAAGGTGATTTTACTCATGTAATTAAAACGTTTCTGTCAAAACAAACTTATTTCCCTTAATTATTTAGGTAAATATACTGGAATTAATGTATAATTATTTAGAGTATAAAGTATTCAGAGGGAAGCTTTAAAAGCTTATTTTTCTTGTGTAAGTCTAAATACTTTTTAGCTCACTTGCTAGAAATAATTGAAATGATCTTGTTGAATTAATGCTATTTCCCATCTCACTAACGCTAACGAAGTACAACGGTCCACATAAATCCTGCTCTGACCTAAAAGGAAAAGGAAAGCAAGCCTAGTTTAATTGTTAACTGTGAGGTGGACTGCTCGAGCATTTTCTTCAGAGGATTTTTCTAAGCATTTCATACATATAAGTCGGATGACTTTTAGTTAAGAAGGTGTAAGGAACTGAAATGGGTGATGGAAATACACTGAAACTAACCAAATCTGGGACTGTTTTCAAAGACAAAAAAGCTTTCTTGGAGGATGCTTGAGAAATTCATCTTTAAACCCTCACAAATTCCTAATATGTCACTACATAACACACGTTCTTCTATATAGAACTCACACAATCACATAAAGAACTAGCGATTATTTTGAGAGCAGCGATTGAGTAACTGGCTAGAACACCATGAGGATACGTTTTAGGGGTCCACTGTTGGTTGTATCAAATACTAACTTACGTGCTGTTGTGAACGTTTTGGGGAAGATGTTAGTACATTTAAAAGGCATCCTGGTGGCACAGACCTGTAGGCTGTGGGCTGCTACCCTCATGGTCTACTAGCCATGCCAACCTACAAATGGCTCTGCAGGAGAGAGATGGGGATACCTGCCCCAATAAAGATGTACAGCATCAGAAATCCGGCATAGAATTGCTATGAGTTTGAATCTACTTTATAATAGTAGGGAGTGGTAAGGATGATCAGAATTGACTCAATGATGGTAGGTTATTAATATCTATAAACACTGGACTCTAGGTCAAGGGCCTTATTCTCAATAATGTGGGTAGCCTCAACTAATCAATAGAAAAGTCTTAAAAGCTAAAACGAGGCTTGGTGGTGGTGGTGGTGGAGTGTGTGTGTGTGTGTCTGTGTTTGCGTACACTGACTAATGCACAAACTAAAAAATGTCACATAAGCCTAGAAGCTTGTAACATATAAATTCATGCCTCAGAAAAATAATAAGATGGGACTTCCTGGTTAGTAACAAATTTCTGAATGTTGAAAAGAATGGGAGATTGTATTGAAACACAGAAAAATCCTGTATAACATTTATTGTGAGACGATGATACTAAAATAAATTAATTAAATTAAATTAAAAAGCACTCCAGATTTCTCCTCCTCGGATCTAAGTATTGTTCTGAGTGTCTAAAAAAGAAGGTAAAGTAAAACTGCAGTGGACTTGGAGTCTTTAGTGAATTTTAAGTTCATTTCAAACATATGAGAAAAAAAGATGTTACTAATTTTGTATTTAATTTCCTGAAATGTCAGCAATGAATACTGATAAAGATACAAATCAGATGCACAAATTGATCATTACTATGAGTAGAGCATTAATTTTTCCCTTACAATGAAATACATGTTATCTATGTTTAGGAAATTAATTAGAATTATCCATGCATAAGCTAATATCTAAATCATTGCTGAAACAGATTCTTAATCTTGTATCTCCCCTCCCCCCCCACCTGCCTACCTTATGCCCAGGGATATTTCTCAGATATTCAGTGGATGCCTGAAACTTCAAAATCCTGTGTTTCTTCATATGTGTAGCTAAGATAAGTGCCAGGTTACCCCAATGGGCAGTGTTCAACAGTCAGATGACAGTGAGGGACAACCACTGCCCTACTGTGTTTCCCAGGCTCTCCCAAGCACAGGAGGAGGAAGTCAGCATGGGATTTCAGAATGATACTTAGACATGCATGCAACTGAAATATTTCCAGGCAGAATTGATCAGGTGCCTGAAACTATGAAAAGGCAATCCTTGGATAACGAGGGACTTTGGTAGTCACATTTAAATACAGTTGATAGCTGCCACTGGAAAAATCCACATTTTCTTAAGAAAATTATGTCAGACACTAAATGTTCAGGTTAAAGTCAGAATTTCACTACTCTGATAAATGATGTATATGATATCAATGACTTTCCTCCTGTCATTTTTACATCACAAATTCAAGGCTGGTGGTATTGGGGTAGGGGCTGAGCTGCTAAGGACAGAATTAGCCATCACTCTGTGGAAAAGCATTTAAACTAGCTGCTCCTGTACAGATGTACAGCCTCAGAAACAGGCTGAGTCACAATGGACTCAACGGAATTGGACTTATTTGGGGTTTGGCATAAGACAATACGGAGACATTGAGGGCAGAGAGAACAGCACAAGAGCCTATGCATGAAACTAACTTTATCATATGGCTAAATATCATATCAATTTATCACCTGAACATTTACAAAAATAAGTGTAGGCATAGCTTGCAACTGCTCAACTGGTCCTTGCCCTGTGTGCCTCCAGCACAGGTCTTGAATCCACCAAAGCATCCCACTCCCCTTGCAGCAGCACACCTGGGCAGAGTTTAGATCCCAACCAAACAGCAAGAACTTCTCCTTTTATTTTTTCCTCCTCCCTAACATAAAATCTTATCCTATTTTTATAACTCCTTAAAAATCAGTACTAACTTTTCTCTCATTTTTTAATAAAAAATGTTCTACTATGTTTATGTTCCTTAAATTAGTAATCAACCCATCTCCTAGCTAGGGCTTCATAAAGACCACCTGAGACGCTCCAGAGGCACAGCCTTCCCTCTAAGACCGCTCATGCCTCAATCCCTCCCCCTAAGGGGTACACTGAGGGAAAACCTGCCCTAGCACATAGGGCCCACATGGTGCCTGGCTCTTCCTTGTGCTCCCTCTTTGTGATGTCAGCCTTCTGAATGGCACGAGCTCTTCACCCTCTGAACGCCTCCCTTTTGGGACAGTCTGCATCCACTCACTTCCATATCGTCTTCATCTCTTCTTTTTGAGAGCCTCCTTCACCTCCCACATGGCCTCCCACCGCCATCCTGAACCTTCTTGGGTCCAGGCTGGCCTCTAGACTAAGCCTGTTCCAAACAGTCCAAGCACCTAATTGGGCACAGCACTTCCCCAGGCACTAGTTACCACCGCTCAACTGATCCTCAGCCAGTGAACCTCTAGTGCAGATCCCAAACCTACTTTCTCCTGGTACAGACCTCCTCCTGTCAACAGCACCTGCAGTGCTCCCAGGCAGAGCTTACACACCCACCCAACGGCAACGGCTCTTCTTGAAAATACATCTTATACTAGTTTATAACTAATTTTAATTACTACTACGATGGTTTTTGTTCTTCCAAATTGTTTCCCTATTCTCTGAGAGTGATGAGGGCAAAGAATGTACAAATGTGCTTTACACAAATGATGTATGTATGGATTGTGATAAGAGTTGTATGAGCCCCCAATAAAATTATTAAAAAAAACAACTGATGCCAGGGTTGATAGGGGATCTAGGGGAGGGGGTGGGTAATAGGGAGGACTTCAGGAGTGAACAATGAATGCAGGAGTGGGGAGGGAGCAGTAGAACTGATTGTGATTACCCAACTCATTTTAAAGGTGACTTAACCATGGGGGGGGGGGATATGTTCTAAAATTGATTGTGGTAGTGATTGTATAATTCCTCTTTATATGACTGAGTTATTGAATTGTATGGTATGTCGATTATGTGCCAATAAAACTGAAGAAGATCAGCACTATAGAATCCATTGTTCAATTCCCCTTTATTACTTTCCCTTCCACCCTCTTTCTTTTTTCATTCTCCCTCTTTGTCTTCCTTTCTCTGAGTACTTGTTCTGGAGTTTCTGTTACTCCTCTTCTACACCAACTGACAGAGCTAAGCACCCCCATACAAATCAACCTCCCCGCCACCTCGGACAGCTACACTAAGACGTCAAGAAAGAGCAGGCTATCGGAGCACACAAACATACACCACCACCACCCCCATCACCAACAACACCACAACCAACAGCATCAAAGAAAGAGGCACAAACTAATGAATAACACCCAGACCTAAGGGAAATAGTTGAAGTAGAACAGGCTATAAAATTACCAGAAAAAAATTCAGAAGAATGACGTTTGGGTAAATTCAACAGGTAGACAAGCATTTGAGAGGAAAAAAGGAAAAACCAGAAACCCCAGTGGAAGTCTTACAAGAAAGACTCCAAACAGACTCTCAAAAGATGAACACTAAGAAAACAGATTTGGGGTTCCATATCCCAGTTTTATTATAATAAAACTGGGATATGGAACCCCAAATTAGTGAGCTCAAAGTTTTTGAGCCTTGTGACTCCAATTTTGTGTAAAGAATAAGGAGCAGCAACAACAAAGCTGCAAGCGTGTGAATGAAGTCTAAGGATCCTGTGGGACACAATGAACAGCAACAATGCACAACTTTATCAGGACTCCAGAATAGGAAGAAACAAAAAACTCTGCAGAGAAAGTAGTAGAAGAACTCCTGCAAGACAATGTTTATAACTGCATAAAAGATAATTATCTAGGAAGCTGAGAGAACCCCACTAAGAGAAAAACAGCACAACATACTGTAGTCAAACTCTCCAATACCCAGGGCAATGAAAGGGAAGAAGCAATAATCAGAATATGCTAGGAAAACCATGTAGACAGAATACATGTAGACAAGAAACCATGTAGACAGAAACCATGTAGACAAGAATACAAGAGGATATAACATCTTGAAAGAAAAACAACAATGCCCTTTCAGCCAAGAATCGTGAATCCAGCCAAATTATTACTCAAATATGAGGGAGCCATAAGAGTAATCCCAAGCTAGGAGAAATTAAAGGTATTTGTATAACCATTACAAAATATACTGAATGCAGTAATATAGTCAAATAATCACCAACAACAGCACATAAACCTGAGGTAAATTTCAGGTTTTCACACAAAATTCCACACAAGCAAAGTAGTATCCAAAACAGCACCAATCTAGGGAGAATAAAGAAACTCACATCAAAGAAAAATACACATCAAAACGACAGCAACAAATCCACACATAAAAATAATGTCATGGAACATTAATGGGATTAAATGCACCAATCAAGAGACAGAGAATAGCAAACTGGCTAAAGTAATAAGACCCATCAATATGATGCTTACAAGAAATGTACCTCTAACAAACCCAAAGACAAAAATAGATTAAAAATCAAAGGTAGACAAAAGCATATTAAGTGAATGGAAATATTAAAAAAGCAGGTCTGCTAACATTAATCTCAGATAAAACAGACTTCAAGGCAAAAAAAGAGACACAATAAAGGGCAGTACATAGTGTTTAAAGGAATTATAGCATAAGAAGACACAACCATATTAAACATATACACTCCCAACAAAAGACCATCAAAATACATCAAACTCCCACAGAACTGAAGAAATAATAGTAGATTTCAATACACAATTCTCAGGAAAAGACAGATTATAAGGAAAGAAATTTAAAGTCACAAAAGAGCTAAACAACACAATTACCGTATATACTCATGTATAAGCTGAGTTTTTCCAGCACATTTTTAATGCAGTTTTTGTGGTAAACTTAGGTGCCACGGCTGATGTTCAGGTTGGCTTATCCTCGAGTACATATGGTAACCATTTGACATCTTAGACATATACAGAACCTTCCATCCAACAACACAATACACATTCTTCTCCAGTGTACACGGAAAATTCTCAAGATTAGATCACTTGCCAGACTACGAAACAAGAAAATAAATTTAAAAGCATTTTGATTTTACATCTCATCTTCTCAGAGCACAACACTATACAACTAGAATTCAAAAATAGAAATAACAAGGGAAAAATCAAATGTGTGGAAACTGAACAACAGACTACTTAAAAACAACTGAGTAATATGTCCGATATGGGATGATAAAGGATATTTTCTTGAAACAAGTGAGAATGAAAACACAACATACCAAAATTTTTTGCAGCAAGGCAAAGCAATTATAAGAGAGAAATTTAGGACAATCAACACACACACAATCAATACCCTAACACATTATATCCCAAACTTGTATAAGAACAACGCAATATACATTCAACCATTGAGAGAAAAGAAACAATAAAGATTAGAGAGGAGATAAATGAATTAGGAAACAGAAAAACAATGAAAATTTTAACAAAATAAGCTGGTTCTTTGAAAAGGTTAATGGAATGGACAACCACTGGCCAATTTAACAAAGGAAGAGAATGGGAAGGTGCAAATATCTAGACTCAGAAACGAAAAGCGCGGCATCACAACACAACCAAATGACATGAGAACAACAAATAACTGCTACAAAAGATTGTACTCTATAGAATTTGAAAACCTATTAGATATGAACAAGCTTCTAGACGCACACCAACTACCCAAATTAAGACAACCTGGGGTCGAAAACCTTAACAGGCGTAAACCAAATCTTTTTAGAAATAGAGGTCATTAAAAAACTTGCAACCAAGAAAAGCCCAGGATCAGATGCCTTCACAAATATCCAGAGAAGAGCTGTTACCAACACTGCACAGTGTGTTCTAGAATGTAGAGAAAGCCATTTTCTGAAATGAGCATGACCTTGAGGTCAAAACAAGACAAAGACTCGGTAAGGATCCAAAATGGTTGCTGCTGTCAGATGTCATCGCGTTGGTTCCAAACCATAGGGACCCTGTGGACAGCAGAAGTGCACCAGCCTCACGGTTGTTCCTAGGTTTGAGCCCATTGCTGCGGTGCCAACCATTCTTGCTGAGAGCTTTCCTCTTTTCCACTGTCCCTTTACTTTATCAAACATGATATCCTGACAACACATCTACTATATGTAAGATGAAGTCTCACCATCTCGCCTCGAGGGAGGACTCTGGCCATACTACTTTCAAGTCAGGTTTATTTGTCCTTCTGGAATCTACGGTATTTTAAATATTCTTCAGGAGCACCACAATTCAAGTGCTTCAATTCTTCTTCAGTTCAACCTTTACACGCTTATCAGGCAACTGAAAACACCATGGCTTGGGTCAGGCAAACATTAGTCCTCAAAATAACATAATTGCTCTTCAACACTTACAGATATCTTGTGCAGAAGAATGCAACGCTTCTTTTGCTCTCTTGACTTCTGCTCCCATGAGCACCGATGATGAACCCAAGCAAGACAAAATCCTTAAAAACTTCAAACTTTCCTCCATTTACCATGATGTTGCCTATTGGTCCAGTTGTGAGGTTTTTGGTCTTTACATTAAGTTGTAATCCACACTGAAGACTGCAATCCTCAATCTTCCCCAGCTAGTGTTTTAAGGCCTCCCCCCTCTCTTCTAGCAGAGTTGTATCATCTGCATATTGCAGGTTGCTGATAAGCCTTCCTCCAATCATGATGCCACAATCATCTTCATATAATCTAGCTTCTCTGGGGAATTGGTCAATATACAGATTGAAAAAACCACGACGAGAGGATACAACCCTGACACATTCATGCCTTTCCTGATGGTAACCGATGCAGTCAGTATCCCTCCTTCTGTTTGTACAACTGACTCTTGATACGTGTACAAGTTCCATGTGAGCCCGATAGCATGTTCTGGAATTCACATTTTCTCATGGAAATCCGTAGTTTGTTACAATATGCACAGGCAAATGCCTCAGCATAGTCAACAAAGCACAAGCAAACATCTTTCTGTCTTTCTCTGCTTTCAGCCAAGATCCATCTGAAATCAGCAATTATAATCCTCGGTTGGCAGCTCTCTGTCAATGTAGCGCTGCACCCACTGTCGGGTGATCTTCAGCAACATTTTACTTGCAAGTGGGATCAGTGATAGTGTTCTGTAATTTGAACATTCTGTTGGGTCATCTTTCTTTGGAACGAGTACAAATATGGATAATTTCCAGTCATTTGGCCCAGTAGCTGTCTTCCACATTCCTGGCATAGAAGAGGAAACACTTTCAGTGCTTCATCAGCTTGTCGAAACACTGCAATTGGTATTCCATCAATTCCTGGAGCCTGGTTTTTGGCTATTGCTTTCAATTGGCATCTTGATTTTCTTATATCATATACAATTAAGTTGCTTCATCATATTAAAAAGAGGTGTGCAATCAATCCTAAAATCAATTTAATAATATTTTCTTCTTTCGTGTAGTCGTTGTCGTTAGAACCTCATTTCTCCTCTACCTTCTCTGCCATACCCCGTGAAACTCTTAATCAGCTATAGATTTACTTATCTTAGATTTTAATATATAGAAAAACATATAAATCGAAAGTGAGAACAAAACAAACAACAATAGCAAAATAAAACGGTAAAACTTCAGTAGAAAAGAAATCAGAAAACACCAAAAACTAGAACAAATTTTAAATGGGTCAAAAAAGAGATCGCATGATAAGATGTTAAATTTTAACCTAGCTACATTTGCAAGAATACACTTTCCAGTGCACTCTGGTAGCAGTTCATTCATATGCCTGGTCTATGATTAAGGGGGATTTCACTGGGGACTTAGTCTACCTGGAGACCCTGAAAATGGATTTGGGGCTCTCACGGTCACCCTAGCCTCTGCAGACTGGGTGCTCAGAACTGGAGCTCTAATACCGGTCCCTTGTTGGGTCTTCCATCTTATTTTATCTCACAGGCTGGGTGCTTCTTGTCCGTGACCTTAGCTGACACCCAACTTAGATGGCTACTCATTTCAAGATGCCATTCTAATAACCACTGCTATTGAGTGTCCACTCATTTTTTCTGTAATCATTTAAAAATTGCCTCTAGCTCATTAAAGAACTATTTTCTGCAGCTATTTTTCTAGTTTAATAATATGTAAGACCCCTCTTCTCCAATTAATGTTAAAAAGTGGCACTGCTAATACTACAATTAGATACTCATGTTGGCATTGGGTTAGCTAACGATAGTCACTGGTCACGTAGATTTCTGGAAGTGAATGACCTTAGTCGTTGCCTCACTAGCCATATGAAAGAGTTGGGTCAGATTGAGAAAGATTATTGTATCAGTCCTATGATGTTGCTTTTTCCAAAACACATGGCTCTCAAAACTGATAGGAGTGGTAAATGAACAACATGATGGACGTTGTAAATGCCACTAAATTATTCATGGAAAAATGTTGAATTAGCAAATACTGTATTATAGATAGAGTTAGCACAAACAACAACAACAACAACAATAACAATACATTTCAATGATTAAACTGAAACATACTGTTTTTGATGGGCAATTAGGCTCGGTGTTTGTTTACGATTCCTAAAAATTCATTCTGGATTATCTATTATACAAAGTTTTGGGGTGTATTCTACGTTTATACTTAGGGTATCTGTGTTGAAGGATTTATTGTGGACTCAAAGTGTAATCTGATAAGCAGGTGGTTTAGCCCATTTTGCGCTCCATGCATTATTGAAAACGAGTATTCATTTTCATGATCTCATTTGGATGCATAAACTTAGACCGTCCACTTACCAACTTCACAGAATAGCTTTTTTAGGTCAACTGACTGTTCCCACAGGTTGTTCAAATACCCACCTTAGGAGTATCATCCCCTTCATCTTCATGCACTGAACTGGACGGGGAAGGAGTTGCAGATTTGCTTCCAGGTGGAGAAGGTGAGTTGTGGGAAACACTGTTCCCTCCCATATTCAAGCCCAGCTGGGCACTGAGCTGAGACTGATTAATGGTGGTTAGCTGGCCATGCGGCATCATCCCCGACTGTTGCCTGATGTCTGCAGGTTGACCCCTTGTTCTTATGGCTGCCATCTGAGGAAGGGCACTATATTGAGTTCCTTCGGAGTTCTGAATATCTTGCATCTGTAAAAAAAATTAGAAGGGAATAAATTTTCATAACTATATTAGTGGTAAGTTTTGATCTGCTTTTAAAAATTCTTTAGACTGCAGCAGGGTGAATTACAGAACAGCACAGTTTCTTTCCTGGGGTAAAATAAATAAATAAACTCACACACCCATCAACACAGGTGCTGTTACCAAAAGAATAGAATTTGAGAACTAATTAATTGCATTGCTCATGATCTGATTTATTTATAACCTTTCAGTACTAATCAAAGGTAAACAGACATCATTAATAGATTCATGTGGCTCAAGTATCAAAATATTGATGCTTATTACAGTGCCTGTCAAAGTTACACAATTATTAGTGATTACAGCATTCACTGCAATTCATTAAATGTTATTTGTTTTATTCTGATCATTTAATAAAGGTTTGGGGATTCTCCGTGTAATTATAGATAGATGACTACTGGCTAAAACTATCAACTGTCTCATCACAATTACAGGCTGGTACTGAGTATTAAAATGATTAGCCTGCAAAATGAGATTCAAAAGTAAAGCTTTAATGTTGCAAGGTCAGCATATTAATCCATCATGTTACCTTGGTCACTGCTATTTAGCTTAATGAGTTTCACTCTTGTAATTCAGCCAGTGACTTTTTTTCTCTGCAAGGATTAGAATTAAAAGTATTGGAAGATCAAGTTCTTAACATACCCAGGGGTCAAATGTGTTGCATCAGAGCAGGGTAGTGGATTTCCCTTAGCCTTCCGCCAGCATTTCCAGATTTAAAGCCACGGTGAGTAAATGTGGTGCTTACAAAGCAGCTCGGCACGTTACTCTGAAGGGACATGGGAGTCCATGCAGGAAGTGTTTAAATAAAAGAAAAAAACCCCGCAAAAGTAAACATAGGTTGGTGGTGAAGGGACATATGACTCAAATGACCTTTGGGAATTGAAAAAATAAATTATTTTGGTTAGAGTAGCCTGTTTAATTAAAAAAAAATCACAACGTGTTGGAATTACCCAGTAACCGTCTCCCTGTAAATGGTACTGTGATGTAAAATCGTCTGAAGGCCAATTAAGCAACCTAGATACAGGCTTTGGTGGAGGGGTAAGAAAATAATTTTCTAGCAATGCGTTCTTGGCATTTTAGCATCTGAAGTTGAAATGGTGTCTGGCCAGGGTCCAATGCTCGCCATGTGTTGCTTATAGTAGGGTTCTTATTTTTACCGCAAGTTTCATGCTAGCATTCTTGTATTAATTAGTTCCATCACTTTCCCTACCCTTCCATCTTCTCATACTCTGCTCTTGATAGCCTAGGTTTGGGGTTATAATTTTTGTGATGACTAAGAATGGCCTTCTAATTTCATATCTGCTGTTTTTCTCGTCTGAGCCATATTTTTCCCATATTCTGACTGAATTCTTCCAGCTCTTCAGGGATAATTCATCATTCTCATTTTATAAAGTCTCTCATTAAGCGGTTATTCTCTTCGGTGGAACATGTTGGAACTCCAAGGGCACTGAGGAGTGTCCTTTTAGTCCCTGAAAGAGAACCTCGAGTCTAGGCCAGTGTCAATGCTGGCCAAATGTGTGTAGAATAAATATATAGGTAAATAAATGTACGAACGAACAAAACCTAGAAAGGTTAGATTATTTAACAAACAAAACCAACAAAACAGCATCGAACTTGGGTTAAAATCTACTTCTCTCAACTTCTGCCGGTACTAAACAGTCGATTCAACATATTAAATACCCTGGTTGAGAGACAGAAAGTTATTGAAGATCATTCAAAATACCCTTTTATGTAAATTACAGATTGATTTTATAGATTGCACTCACATAGGCCTTTTAGTAAAATATTGTTGTTTCTTAACTGTTCAAAGGGGAGTCCTTGGGTGGTGCAAACGGTCATGCTCTCAGTTGGCAAACACAAGCTGGTGGGTTCTCATCCAAACAGAAGTTATTGGAAAGTAAAAAAGGAGGTGATCTCTTCCTCAATAATCAATCCCTGAAACCCCTGCGGCGCACATTCTTCTGTGACTCAGGCGGGCAGAATGATTTGGATGAACTGGATGGCAACTGGTAGCTGTTCAGAGAGTTTCTAAACATCTGATATTTAGGGATACTGTAAGTTTTCCCGAATATCCTCACAGTTGTGCCACGAATTCGAAGTTTTGAGATGCTGCTGAATAGATTTTTTGCATCGCACTCTTTGAGAAGGAAACATTGTCCAATGGGTGCCCTCCTCGCAGGGGTTCGTTCCACTGTTTGAGGTCACTGTTGCAGGGTTGGTAAGAATTTACCTGTGAGGCTCTTCATTTTTGTTCATCTTCGACTTTGCCACGATGGCCTTCTCCAGGCACAGGTCTTTCCTCCTATCGCCTCCCAAATATTCGAGACAAAGTCTCATCACCCTCGAGTCTGAGAAGTGTTCTAAGGTGGTCAGTACTTTTTTCTAAGACAATTTGATCCTTTTTTCCTGACATACCATGGTTATGAATAGTCCTTACCAATATGATTAACCAAATGCAGCAATTCTGCTCCAGTCTTCCCTACTCACTGTTTGGGGTTGGCATGCGCCTGAGACGCACAGTCCACTGGCTTGGCTCAGCTGCATTGTGCTCCTAGAGGTGCCATCTCTGCTGTTGAATATCTTACATAGGTCCTTGTGCAGCACATTTTCCAGGGAAACCCGTGACTTGCTCTCTTGACAGCTTCTTCATTGGGTGCTGATTGTGGGTCCCAATAAAATCAAATCTCCCACAACAGCACTCTTTTCTCTATTTGTTATGATGGTACTTACTGGCACAGTTGTGAGGTTTTTAATTTTCTTTAAGTGGAGGTCAAGTTCTATTGGATATCGGCAGTTGTTTCCTTTGCTACATATCCTTTTGTGAAGCCAGCTTGGATTTCTGGCAGTGTACAATCAAGGTACTGCTGTAATCATTTTTGTAATTATCATCACCAAAATTTACTCATGTGTGATATTTATGATAATTTAATAATTTCAGCATTTTGTTGGATCAGGTTTCCTTGGACATGAATGTTGATCTCTAGGGAATTGTCGTCCAGATTTCTTGGCATAGATGAGTGAGCTCTAGTTTGCGAACTTGAAATCCATTTGTTAGAACATTTCATTGGTTCCCATCTAGTCTTGCCATTTGCTTGTTACCAATGTCTTCAGGGAAGCTTATACTTTTTTCCCACAATACTCTGAAAGGCACAGAGACTAAAGTTTTTTAGGGGTTACCAGGAGGCTAGGAGGAAGAGGGGGAGAAGGGAACTGGTAGTTGTTGATGAATGGATACTGTATTTCTATTTAGAGTGATGAAAAATATAGAAATGGAAAAGGATAAAGGTTTACAACATGATAAATGCAATTAATGGCACTTAATTGTGTATTTTAAAATGATTAAAATTGCAAATGTTTTGTCGTATATATTTTACTGCAACCAACTAGGGGGGAAAAGAATCCATTCTGTTCACCACTGCACCCTAACATCTTGCAAAGATGAGAAAGATGAGGTTTCCTGCTCCCATAAGTCAGGGTGCAGATTTGTAAGGATGAAACATACAGCTTTCCTCTTGTTCTTAAATGCTCCCCAGCTCCAAATATGGCTAGACCAGCGAATGTACAGTGGTACAGATAGGAACTGGAAACACAGGGAATCCAGGACAGATGATCCCTTCAGGACCAGTGGCGATACCAGGAGGGTGGTGGGAGGGTGGGGTAGAAAGAGGGAACTGATTACAAGGATCTACATATAACCTCCTCCCTGCGGGATGGAGAACAGAAAATTGGGTGAAGGGAGATGTCTGACAGTGTATGATATGACAAAATAATAATAGTTTATAAATTATCAAGGGTATACAAAGGAGGGAGGGGCGGGGAGGGAGAGGGAAAAATGAGGAGCTGATACCAAGGGCTCAAGTAGAAAGCAAATGCTTTGAGAATGATGATGGCAACAAATGTACAAATGTGCTTGACACAATTGATGTATGTATGGATTAAAAAAATAAAATCTGGAAATTAAAAAAAAGATTTATAATCTTATATAATCACAGAATGTCACAATGAATCAAAACTGGCTCAATGGCAGTGAACTTGGTTTGGTTTGGTTTGATTACAGTTAAGATTGTTGATGCTGGTTTCATATAAACAGTGACACACATCCTGCTGTTTGAGAAGCTCCATTTGCTAAATTTTTAGGACTGAGTTATCTCGAGGTGCCCTGGTAATGTAATATCCTCAGCTGCCACCTGGAAGATCTGTACTTAGAACCCCAGAACCTCGGCTGGACAAAAAGACCCAGTGATCTGCATCCATTAAGACAGTCAAAGCAGCAAGACTAGTCAAGGACCCTAGGTGCAGCTCTATTCTGTTATATTGGGTCATTGTGAGTCGGGATCCACTTGAAATCACGCAACGATGGCCTAAAGGCACTTCTCAGTGTACGCATCATCCATTAGTTCAAATTCAGTAAACCATGTGTTTTACTTGTTTAGTTTCGATTGGCTCTCAATATTTTTCATGGATTTGGAAAACTCAATCAATTTGAAAATGAGTGCCAGATTCCACTTTGAAAATAAGAGATACGTTTTCTTATATTTATAGATTGGTAATGAGGACCAATATTATTCTATAACCATGAGAAGTAATCAATGTCAATTAAAATAATGGAGGAAGATTATAATGATGAAGATAATTCAATTGAGTTCCTTCAAAATTGTTTCCAATTAAGCAATAATTCAATTAGGAATCAATTAGGAAACAGAAGCATCACTAGCTTGAGAAGCCACCAAATATTGTCCCCCTAACGTACAGCTTGTTGTTCACACTACTACTCTCCTTTCTTCCCTGGCCGCTGGCGCAGAGCCAAAGAGCTCTACCAGTCAATTCACAGGAGGAAGGGGAGATTTGCTACTTCGGGAAAGATTTACTGATTCGGCAACCCACAGAGGCAGCTCTCCTCTGTCCAACAGCGTCTCTATTAGTCAGAAGGGGCTTGATGGCAGCGGCCATGAGCGAATGAGAGAGTTGCAGGTTGAGGCTAGGGCTCTAGTGGGAAAATCAGGCACGACATTTGACAACTTTCATCCTGTGCTTCCCCACCATTTGTCTCAAATTCTCTTTGAGACATGACGTTTAATGTTATGTGTTAGCTTGGATCGGATATGGTGCTCAGTTGTTTGATTAAAACACGAGGCAACTTGTTATTTTGAATCTATGTGTTTAAATCAGTTGTCTTCACGTATAGGAAATTACTCTCCATGATGTAGATGGGCCTCAATCAATGAACTGAAGACCTTAAGAGCAAAAATCAGCGTTTCCCTGGGGTGTGTTCTGACTCAATTCTATGAATATACATTTTTGACAGAACCTTAGCTTATTCTTGTTGTCTCGGACTAAGGATTTGGGGACAAGCCTGTTTGAGTCTTGTTGCCTGACCCGCAGCTTTGCACACGTGTTCTCCCTCGCCCTGCCACAAGGACTTTCTGAATGATGCCCTTGCTCGGTGTTTAAGGACTCCTTTACCAGACAAAAGGCCGGCAGCTTGAATGTGCTCCCGGACACCTTTAAAGAACAGCTAGTCACAGCCCTGGAGACCCTATGAAGCACATTGACACCATCATGCGTTGAGTTTCTCTCTCTCTCTCTCTCTCTCTCTCTCTCTATATATATATATATATATATTTACACACATAAATATATATATATTTACACACATAAGTTCACTAGTTGTGTTTCTCTAGAAAACTCTAAGAAAAAAATGTCAAAACAAAATTACCCCAGTGTAAGACATGAAAGAAATATTGTAAATTATCAAGGGTTCATGAGGGAGGGAGGGTGCAGAAAGAGGGAAAATGAGCTGAAACCAAGGGCTCAAGTAGAAAAAAAATGTTTTGAAAATGATAATGGCAATGTATATACAAATGTGATTGACACAATGGATGTATGTATGGATTGTGGTAAGAATTGTACGAGACCCCAATGAAATGATTTTTTTAAAAAAAGTACCTATGTTGCTGATCTGGGATCATTATATTAAAATGAATAACATTTTGGTGTTACTGTAGTCTATCTAGGGTTACTGCCCCCAGCCCTCCCCCTAGCTAAGTCTTGGCACTAACATTCGTTGTATTTGTGACTATTATGAGATAACCCCAAATACTCGAATAGCGGCGCAGCACAACTGATGCCTGGGTTGCAGCTTCTCCAACTGTGTGCACCTTTCAGAGCCTGTTGTCTCTGTTCACATCAGCATCCCTCCCAGCTCAACACATGAACATTACAAGCTCTCATTATCGCTGCCTCTAGCAGACAAGCTATATCAAAGCAGTTGTAGACATAAAACCCAAACAACGGCTTGCCTCTCAATTCTCAGCTCCAGCTGTTTCAGTGAAAAAGCAGTTGGTGAACATAGCACGAGAGCATGGGTACCCCGCGGCCTTCCTTGCTGATGCGGCTCGCCAGCTGCTACCCGATGTACTGTGTGCAGGCTACGCCTGGACCCTTGCCAGTTGCAGGAGGAACAAGAGCATTTGAGGAATCTCTGAAACCTCTCCATTTACTTCTGTCAGCATTTGACACCCTTCCATGATGATGAGTCTCCCCAGGACTCCGAGGAGGCCCTGCTGAATCAGGCGGTGACAAGTGCCTTCTCCATTCCCGGTTATATCTGCCATCAAACACACGACACTCCTAGCATCTAAAGAAAACTTCAGAGTCTCGCTCTTGGTAGTCTCCCCAGCTTTGCAAGATTAATTAGGTCAGCAAGGTTAGGCAGATTCATTTTCCTTAGGAATAATGTACTCTAAGAGTCTAAGAGAAGAATGTAAATGTTGATATTGTTTAAATCCCCAATTCAATTAAACATTTTTGTCCCATGATTCAATTAATATGTAAATATATACACCAGAAAAATGCATGGGCAATTTTAATGACCCAATTTTATTTATTATCCTCCAAAAGGCATCTCTAATAGAGAGCTAAACTATGTTATCTAAATAAGTTAAATAAATATTTCTACATGAACTCTTTGCATAGTCTATTTATTATTTAAACATGTATACATTACATACAATTTATTTTAACATTATTGCTATTAAACATTTGACATTTAAAAAGAATAATTTTGAAAGGGGGAAGCTGGAGAAATATGAGCACATATATTCTATAATTCAAAGTAGGGAGATTGTTTCCAAAAAAGATGATATTTTTTCTATAAAAATGTAATTTTATTTTCATGATTTTAAGTCAGAATATTTTGACTACTTCTGAATTTATGAAACAAAATTTGTTTTTCAAATTAACATTTGGGGTCTTTACTTTTTTCCACAAAAGAAATATGAACCCTAGAAATCATGAATGAAAATTGTCATCTAATAAGTAAATGGTAATAAATAATTAAAAGAAAACAAATACTCTGGTGTGCAATTCCTGAGATATTTGGCAAATGGACCACCTCAGAAAACAAAAGCTTGTGCCTACAGGAGTTTCAGTAAAATCTATCCATTCTCTTCCTTCCAACTGCCCCCTTTTCCTTAGCACTCATGGGATTTGATGTGTTAGGATAGACGGAAATGTCAATGGAAAGTTTTAAATGTCATGATAAAAAAAGTTTCATGGGCGAAAGTCCACTCCACAATTATGCTTTGCTTTATTTTTGTGTTAAAGGAAAGGCCAGGTGTTGGCGTGGAAGCAACAGAGAGAGCGCATACTTCGCCTCTTCATGTCCTTATTGGATCGTGACCCCCCCTCTGCCAACCGAACTTGACTCCTATTTGTATCACACTCAGCACATCTAGAAACATGCATCATTCCCTAGTGTGTGTGTCTGGATTAATCCTTATAAACAACCCAAAGAGCATTTTACAGCATTTCATCCCATTTCTTTCTTTCTCTTTCTAGATGGGAGGTAGTGTGCTCTAGTGGAGGGAACCTTGAACATGCATGGGTTGGCTGTGTTTTCCCACCTCTGCAACGTGGGGATGACAATCATTCAGCAAATATTTATTGAATGTGCACTATGGACTGGGCATGGTTCTGTGCACTGGGCACATGGCAACAAGCAAACACGCTAAAATATTCCCTTATTGTTGCACATTTTCTAGGGATAAAAGCAGACCAAAATATATCTAAATTTTATATGATATTTGGTAGATCGTGGCAAGTGTTAAGGAGGATGAAGAAGCACAACAGCCTGTGTGATCACAAGGTGTCTAAGGGACCAGGTATCAAGCATCAAGGCACAAAAATCACATCATTGTGAATGAGGGGGAGTGCAAAGTGGGGACCCAAAGGCCATTTGTGGGCAACTGGACATCCTCTTACAGAAGGGTCTCGGGTAGGAGACGAGCCAGTCAGGGGACAGTGTAGCAACGATGAAACATGCAACTTTCCTCTAGTTCTTAAATGCTTCCTCCCCACCCACTATCATGATTCAATTCTACCTTACAAATCTAGCTGGACTGGAGAATGTATAATGGCACAGATAGGAACTGGAAACACAGGGAATACAGGACAGATGAACCCTTCAGGACCAGTGGTGAGAGTGGGGATATTGAGAGGGTAGAGGGAAGGTGGGGTAGAAAGGGGGAACTTATTTAAAACATCTACATATAACCTCCTCTCTGGAGGTCAGTCAACAGAAAAGTGGGTGAAGGGAGACATTGGACAGTGTAAGATATGACAAAATAACAATGACTTGTAAATTATCAAGGGTTCATAAGGAAGGGGGAAACGGGGAGGGAGAGGAAAAAATGAGGAGCTGATGCCAGGGGCTCAAGTGGAAAGCAGATGTTTTGAGAATGAGGATGGAAACAAATGTGCAAATGTGTTTGACACAGTGGATGTATGTATGGATTGTGATAAGCATTGTACACCCCCCCAATAAAATGATTAAATAATAAAAAGTGTGTTATAAGGATTAGTATGCAAGTATTTCTTATGTCTTAATTTATGTAACATCTTTAATTTAAGAACCATAAACTTTTATTATTAAAAAAACCCACATGTTTTAAAGAGCTATTGTGAAGATCAACAGAAGCAACGATGTTTTCTGTTCCAAGGTCTTTTAAAACCTAAGCTCACTTTTGTCACTGTAGGTCATGCATTTCCCTTTTGTAGAAGATGGTGATTTTTATCTTATCATCTTTTCATTGTGTTCCCGGACTACTTCTAGTTCATGGCTATCCACTGGCATAATTGTGACCAAGTATTTGGGCAGCCAAAAGCTTTGTGAGATTTTCTCTGCAGAGTTAGGCAGACTACAGTCAAAAAGCATAGGGTTCACTTAACCTAACGGTTGAGTTTTGGCCTAGTTTTTATCGCTCTCTGGTACAGGCTAATTGGTGAAAACAAACAAGCAAACAAAAAATTAATAAACATAGCAAGGCATTTGGTTCCGAGCACAGGATTCTCTGTTCACATAATCTCTTCATTGGATCGCAATAGAGATAAGTTGTGGAGCACAGTGCTGTTGTTACGTGCCATTGAGTTGGTTCCGACTCATAGCCAACTTGTATACAACAGAACAAAACACTGCCTGGCCCTGTGCCCTCCTTTCAACTGTTATGTTTAAAGCCAGTGTTGCAGTCAATGTATTAACCCATCCCATTGAATGTCTTCCACTTTTCCACTTGCCCTCTACTTTGCCAAAGCGATAGCCTTCTCCCCAAACAGATCGCTCCTGGTAAGATGTCCAAAGTAGGCGAGACAAGTCTTATCATCCTCTCTTCTAAGGAGCACGGTGTCAATGTTTCTTCCAACACGGATTTGTTCATCCTTCTGATGATCCATGGCACAGCCAATCTTTTTTTTTGCCATAATCAAAAGGCATAACTTCTCTTCCTTGCTTGTTTTCAAGCTTTACCAGGTATGCTAGATGATTGAAAATAACCATGGCCCAAGTTGGCTTCAACTTAGTCCTCAAAGTGACATTTTTGCTGCTTAATAACTTTATCGAAGACCTGTGCTGTAGATTTGCCCAATGCAATACATCTTTGTTTAAAAAAACATTTCATTGAGGGCTCATAAAATTCCTACCGCAATCCATACACACATCCATCGTGTCAAGCACATTTGGACATATGCCGCCACCATCATTTTCAAAACATTTTCTTTCTACTTGAGCCCTTGACATCAGCTCCTCATTTTCCCCTCCTCTACCCTCCCTCCCTCATGAACCCTTGATAATTTACAATTCCCCCTTCCCCCATGTCTTACACCGGCCACTGTTTCCCTTCACACACTTTTCTGTTGTCCATCCCTCTAGGAAGGGGTTATATGTTGATCATTGTGATCGGTTCTCCCTTTCTCCTCCACCTGCCCCTTCCCCTCATGGAATCTATTCCCATTATTGGTCCTGAGGGCTCTATCTGTGCTGGATTCCCTGTGTGATGAGCTCTTATCTGTAGCAGGGTGCATGCTCTGGGCTAGTCAGATTCGTAAGGTAGAATTGAGGTCTTGATAGTGGAGGGGAGGAAGCATTAAAGAATTACAGGAAAGCTGTATGTTTCATTGGTGCTATACTGCACCCTGACTGGCTTGTCCCTTCCTTCTGACCCTTCGATACATCAGTTTTGTTTTGTTTTTAATCACTTTATTGGAGGCTCGTACAATTCTTATCACAATCTATATGTACACCCATTGTGTCAAGCCCATTTGTTGCCATCATCATTCTCAAAACATTTGCTTTCTACATGAGCTTTTGGTATCAGCTCCTCATCCCCCCCATTCCTCCTCACTCCTTCAAGAGCCCCTGATAATTTATAAAATATTATTTTTATTTATTTTTTCATGTCTTACACTGTCCCATGTCTCCCTTCACCCACTTTTCTGGTGTCTGTTCCCCAGGGAGGGGCTTATATGTAGATCCTTGTGACTGGTTTCCCTTTCTCCCCCACCTTCCCCTTCCCCTCCTGGGATCGCTACTCTCATAATTGGTCCTGAGGGATTTATCTGTCCTGGATTCCCTGTGTTTCTAGCCCTTATCTGCACCAGTGTACATGCTCTGGTCTAGTCGGATTAATACACCCATTTTTAATCATTGCCTCCATGGGCATTAATTGTGGATCCAAGTACAATGAAATCCTTGGCAACATCGATCTATCTCTTTTTACTGAGCAATTATGAGGATTTTTGTTTTCTTTACACTAATTGCATCCGTAATAAAGGCGGCAGTCTTTAGTCTTCTTCACTAAGTACTTCAACAACTTTTGTCTTTCAGCAAGCCAGATTGTGTCATTTGCATATTGCATTTTGTTAAAGAGCTTCCCTCCCCTTCTGATGCTGTGTTCTTCTTCATATATTCCAGATTCACTAATTATAGTGAAAGGATACACTTTTGTTTTTTTAATTTTTATTGCTTTTTTTTGTCAGTGAGTAAGTGAGAGAGTGAGTGAGTGAGTCAGTGAGTTAGTGAGAGAGAGAGTGAGTGAGTGAGTGAGAGTGAGTGAGTGAGTGAGTGAGAGTCAAGGACACACTTTTGGTTGATACTTTACTGCTTTGAAACCACTCCTTATCCCCTGGTTCTGGGTCAAAGACCACCACGTGGTCTATGTGCAAGTTCTGTATGAACACAACAAGTTCTAGAACCTCAATTCTTTGCAACATTAGCCATAGTTTATGGTGCTGCACATATCTGAATAACCTTATGCAGTAAATAAAATATAAGTAAACTTCTTATGAAGTATAGTGATGCTTTGTAACTGAACAACTGGGTACATGATGTATTCTGCCTAAAAGTACATCTCAAGAAGCAAAATTAAGACCTGCTATTTTACTCAAGTAACTTTTTTATGAAGAATATTTGTATGCTTCCAACTTATTTGAGATTTGAAGAAAGTATGATTTAACTTAGTATTTTACTATGAACATCATCTAATAATTCTTTTAATAATTAACAACACCACATTGAAATAGCCTTAAACAAAGATCAGAGAGGAAACAATTCCCTATTAAATATAACAACAACAACTCATTAAAGTCACTCTTGGAAAACTGAAACATTGTTCAGTGCCTTTAAAGTACTGGACTCTAGACATGACCTTACGTTCCTTTAAACAAATAAAATGTCCAAAATTTTTGTTTGCTAGAATGAATGCAATTATATACAGTCCCTGTATTTCTCGGTATAACTAATTTAGTTAATACGATCTCAAAATTCACTGCCACTGAGTCCCTTGTGATTCCTCCCAGCCCTAGAGGGCCGGTAGAACTGACCTGTGGGCTTGTGACACTTTAACTCTTTGGGGCGTATAAAGCTCCACCTTTGTCCTGTGGGGCAGTGGTTTCAAGCTGAGGACCTTACAGTCTGCCGACCACCACATAACCAGGCTCCCCCTCATTTATACTATTATATACTTTGAGTCATGTAAGGCCAAGCAAGGACTCAAACTAATCTTAAAACCTATTGATTGTTATTCATACTTTTATAGTACCCTGTCTTGAAAACAACTGCCAATACATTTCATTATAGAAGTTATTAAAAGGGTTAAAAGACTATTAAATGTCAATGAATTCACCTGATTCAAACTTCTAATAAAGAAAGAGAGTCCACTTTCTTTCTGAATTATTTAAATCTTTACTGACTGAACATTGAACCATGAAATTAGAAAAGTGTTTTTAAGAAGAATGCTCTGATTTTTATAAAAGTTGAAGCCTAGAATGTATCAAACTAGACTAGTTAAAGCAGTAGGTTTTTAATCTAAAATTTGTAACTTCTACTGATGTAAAGGGGTTATAATTAAAACTCTTGTAGCATGGTCATACATTATTATTATAGAATCATATACTTTCATTCATAATACATGAACTAGACATGTTTTTAGTTTGGACACATACATTCTTTTAGTTTGTTTTAATTTTCAATGTTGACTATCATAGACCCTCTCAACCAATACTTGGGGATTGACAGTGATGGATTTTAAAGCGCTAATGCTAATAATCTTAATTATTTACCCTTTACAGTTTGGTTGGTGCTGTGTGCCGCTCAGTCAATGCTGACTGATAGCCACCCTATAAGACAGAATAGAATGCCCCAGTGTTTCTCAGTGGTCACACCTACGGCCGGAGATTGCCACATCTTTCTCTCGTGAAAGAGCAGGTGGATTCGAAATAAGTAAGCAACTGAGCAGTTAACCCCTGTACCACCAAAGTTTCCTGTTTTACAGGTCAACACCTGTCAACTCTATGTTAAAATTAGAGTGCTATGGTCTATAGCGTTCTTTTAAAAAAATATCATTTTCTTGGATGATTAGAATCTTCTGTGGGCTTATGGCATAAATAAATTTAGGCATTATGGATTTAAAAATAGTAAATTCACTTCTCACATTTAAAATATATTTCTCTAAGAAATTTCACTTAGTCTTATTGATGTGAATTGCTCTGTATCTAAAAATGTATCTGCTCACAGATGAGTAGCCTCAGCTGCTGAATTCTGTGCATTAGCAATAAGTCCTTTCTTCAAGTTTCCATAAGGTCAATTATTCAAACCCACCATTCACTCAACAGGAGAAAGGTGAGACTAACTCTTCTCAAAAAGATTTCTAGGTTCAAAGAGTTGCTATGGCTCAGAACCAAGTTAATGGGGCAAAGTTTGGTTTGAAGGTTAAGTTCTCTTACTATATACATACCCGAGCACAATGTTAAGAAGCTTATAGAAACCAGTCTGTTAAGTTATTCGTTTAATCAGAGTGGATCAGCTGGAACTGGTCAACAGGTTCCTAGAACTCAAGGCCTATCTCATAACTTGATATTCACCCTTGGTAACACCTCTGTCTGCTGTCTAGATGCTGTGCTAACAAAGAACCCACAATGCCAGCTCAGAGGCTGAGTTTGATGTCTTGTATCGGAAATTCACAGTGGAGGGAGGAACCCACACGTCAGCTGGCATTAATTAAACCCCAAACTCACTGTTATTCTTATGGTATTTACAGTGACCCTAGTGCACTGAATAGAAATGTTCCTTTATGGTTCTAAGGCTATAAATTCTTATGGGAGCAGACAGCCTCATCCCCCCACTCCCCATGGAGGGACCGGTGGGTTTGAACCACTGAGTTTTGGGCTCCCAGCTCAATGCATAACCCACTATACCACCTGAGCTTAATGGCTGTAACTCAAAATAAACTTCCAGTCAAATGCAGAGAGAGGAGCATGACTTCCAAGCAAGGAAGAAGGCAAGCTCAAGGAAGTGAACATGGAATAGAATTTAACTCTTGAGGCAATATTATTCACATGACATACCATCTGAATATTGGGTGGCTGGAATACTTGCTATGTTCTCAAAAGAGTAATAATTTGTCTAACAAAAAACGTGGCTATTGATCTAAAGCAAGGAATCATTTAAACTTTAAACACTTAATAGACTATCAAATGGTAGTTTTTAACAAGGCTACTAAATTACCTGATGGTATGATTGCTCTGTAGGTATTAGTAATTTGATAGTTACGTATTTTAACTATCATAATGCATGGAGACATTCGGTAGTTTCAGGATTATGTATCAGAATATATTCTGAAACTGGCAAGTTGCTCTAATTGAAAGAGGTGGGAAAATATGAACATTTGATGCTATATTAACAGAGATAATTTTCCTAGTCCTCAAATAAAAGACTAATGTATAAAAGCGACTTAAATTTTTTTTATGGAATCCTAAAAAACAACATTTATGGGCACATCAAAGTTAGTTGCTTTTATCTGAATCTTTACCACACTCATTTTATTAGCTTACAATGTTGCCGCAAAAATTATGTTTCCATGGGACTACTGCCTCAAAGGTTTGGAGCAACACCGATTGTGATGCTTCTGCGGCGAGTGCTAACCTTATAAGGAGGCTACCTCAGTATGAGCTCTTCATTTAGCTAGTAGGTAATGCTGAATAACCATGGTGCAACCTTGAGAGTATAACACAGCGATTCCATGAGGTTGAACTCAATTCATTCCAAATTCGCATTTGAAGAATGAATATATTTTTTCCCCGTAAGAAATAATGGCAAACCAAATAATGGCTTCTGAGGCCCACAATTTACACTTACAAATTACTTTTCTCAGGACTGTCAATCACTTTGGAGGCTTTTAGCTTTCTTGCATCTCACTGTCTTGGCTATGCTACCACCATTGAGTTGTTTCTGATTTATTTATCCAAATTAACAGTAATGGTCCAACCTCTTCAATGGCCTGGGTTCTTTGTTTAATGTTTAATGATTTCACATCTTTCACTACATTAGTTTCTTTAATTACATATTTTTCTCTCCAAAAATGTTGATAATGTTGACTTAGCCATGTTGTTAGCTGCCAAATAAGAAAAGCGACTGATTCAAATTTTTCAATGATTTCTTTCTTTAATTCTATTACTGTTCTCACACTTTCCCTCTTAGGTATTACTGCTGGTATCACTAACTTTCTTTGGAGTCATCCTTACAATATTTTTACACACACACAAAAAAACTTTTTTAAAAGAGCACAATAATCAATGTTTTAAAACACTAACACAAACACCATATGAGGGGTACACCCCAAACCCAGAAAATAGCTCTATTTGGTGGAGTTTTCGTAGTATGCATTTTCCCCAATAGGCGAGCATTGAGAAATTTGCTCTTAGTGCACCCAGTGGCGTCATCTGGGAAGGTTCTTTCTGGCCACAGTGAATGTTTTCATAAAAGCAGTTTCACTTGAACTTTATTTTTTTTTTTGTGATGGCTGATGTAAGAGAACAAAGCAAGGTTGTGAAATTTTGTTTTCTGCTCAGGAAAAATGCTGCAGAAATGGCTGTGATGTTGAACACAGCTTACAGGGACAGCACTATGGAAAACCCAAGTGTATGTGTGCTTTTCTCATTTCAAAAAAGGTGAAATGTTGATTGAGGACAAACCTCATTCTGGACAGCCATCACTTCCCCAATGGACAAAAATGTTGACTCATAGTGCATTTGGAGTTGGTTCCACCAAATCAGGCTGTTAATTAAGCTTGCATAACAGTGTGTGACAAAAATACCTGGTTTGTGGCAGAGGGGACTGGTTTTGCCACCATGACAATGCATCTGCTCATGCAGCCATCTCAATGTGTCAGTTTTTGGCAAAACTCAGCATGCCTCTCTTGCCCACGCACCTTACTCACCTGACTTCATTCAGTGTGACTTCTTTCTGTTTCCGTGAATGAAGGACAGCAATTCCATGATGTAGAAGAGGTGAAGGAAAAAAGAGGGAGGTCCTGACAGCCATCCAAACAGATGAGTTTGAAAAATGTTTTCAAGAATGGAATTGCAGATTTGACAAATGTTGCAAATGTAATGGAAAGTACTTGAAGGTGATAAGGTTTTGCAAACACAATTTTTGGGTACCCCCTCATATGTTGTCTGAACAAGAGCAGTGCTTAGACCAAAGCACCTGTCACCCCTTTTTGTCCCAGTGAGATACTACACATAACTCACTCTCAGCCCATCCAGATTTTTCCAAGTCAGATTTTCAGTTTGACTATTGAGCAAAGCAACGTACACCAAGCAGACGTTTTTTTCCTTCCTGAACTTTGCTATTCCAGTTGTGGAAAGTTTGAGCTTGAAGATGTACAATTGAGTTATCACTATTATCAATAAATACCTAACCCCCCCCCAGGAAAGTGGATGATATCCTTTTAAATTTATATTGGAAAAGACTTGTGTTTTCTAGCCTTGCTGGTGCTGTGGGAAAGGCATTGGGTAGCTAACCGCAAGGTTGGAGATTCAAACCCACGAACCATTCCACAAAAGGAAGAAGAGGCTTTCTGCTCCCATAAAGAGTTGCAATCTCAGAAACTCTTTCCAGAGTCATTTCAAAAGCAATGGTTTAAGAATGAGACAGATTTATTTGAAGTAATTTCCCCCCAAATATCTTGCACCCTGAAAATGTTAACTGGTAGAATGACAGTTCAGAATAGAATTTGAGACTTACTAATTTGTCAGTTATATATTAATATTTGAAATTATTCTGTCCTATTATTCCTCAGCAATTATGATAATTATAAAATATTATAAATATTAAATTATAAAAAACATCCAAATATAAATCTCAACTCATGTGTATTTTTAAAGACTGTTAAATACTTGTTTTACTGCAAAGCAAGATATTTATTTTTAAGTAATGAAACATGTACTTTGGTCCCAGGGAATAAGTAGTTTAATGATATGGAAATAAGGTCATATTTTCTCCATATTGTTTTTATAATTTGCATCTAAAATATACATCCCTAGCTTAATCATATGGTGTCTTGAGTCTTGCTGTCTTGCTAGAAGCTATGTCACTTGTATTCCAAATACCAGGAGGGTCACAGAGTGAACAGGTTTCAGCGAAGCTTCAAGACTAACAGGCTCCGTACAAAGAAGGATGTGCTGTCTGATTTGGAGGAAGTAGCTGCTGAAAACCTTAGGCACGGAATCACTAGCCTGTCAGCTATTGAAGACCTAATGAGTGGAAGCCGAACATCTTCAGAGAACAATGCCCCGAGAATGGCCCCTCAGGTGGGAAGGAACTCAAAGTATGATGGAGGAGGAACTGCATTCTCAAAGTAAAGTTGACCATGGTGGTATGGATGCAGTAGAGCCTGTGTGAGGAAAGCCTTTGGAATCTTCATTTGCTGACTGGGCACAACTCAAAAGGAAAAGAGAAACAGCTGTAAGCAGCAATTAATAATCAGGCCATGAAATGCAAAAAATATATAAATCTAGGAAAATTGGAGGTCATCAAAATGAAACGGAACCTGTATTAATGAGCTTAAATGGTCATTTTAATGGATTGGTATGGTTATTTAAACCAGAAAGTGTACTGTGCTAGGAAGAACCCAATCAAGAAGAATGGCATTGCATTCATTGTCAAAAAGGACATTTCAAGGTCTATCTTGAAGTTCAATGCTGTCTGTGGGAGGATTGAATCTATAATCTTTCAAGGATATCCAATCAGGACAACTTGTACACAGATCAAGAGACAGCCAGGAAAGATGTATGTCATGGTTGACATATTCACTCTGTATGTTAAGCAAATACTTAGAGAAGCTGGATTATTTGTAGAACAACTCTGCTTCATGATTGAAGGAAGGTTCAACAACCTGCAACAAGAAGATGACACACCTTACTTGCTGGAAATAAGGAGGACATGAAGCACTTGGTGATATGAAGTTCCAGGATTATAGCCTTTAATATGGATTATAATTCAGCGTGAAGAAGACCAAAATCCTCACCATTGGATCACTAGGAAACATCATGACAAATGGACTGAGAATGTCGACGCATTCATCTTGCTTGGATCCACAAACAGTGCTCAGGGAAGCCACAGTCAAAAGACCAAATGAAGCATTGTATTGGATTAATATGCCACATAAGACCTCATTAAAATGTTGAAGAGCAAGGATGCTACTTTGAGGACAAAGTTATGCCTGACCCAAGCCATGATTTTTTTCAGTTGTCTCACATGCACATGAAAGTTGGACAATGAAGAAGGAAAACTGAAGAAGTATCTATATATCTGAAATCTAGGGCTGGCAAAAACACATCTAAGGTACTATGTGGACTACCAAAAGAACAATCAAATCTCTGTTAGAAGAAGTACAGCCAGAATGCTCCTTAGAGAAAAGGGAGGTGAGCCTTCATGTCACGTTCTCTGGACATGTTGTCAGGAACCACTAGTGCCAGGCAAAGGGCTCCTGTTTGCTAAAGTAGCAGAGCCCCATAAGGAGAAAGGCTCTCGGCAGCAACAGTGGGCGCAAACGCCGGAATCACTGAAGGGTGGCCCAGGACATGGCTGTGTTTCATTCTGTTTTACACAGGGTCGCTATGAGCTGGGATGGACTCAGTGACAACCAACAAGAACAACAACAACAGCTGTATGTTCCATAACTAAGACGCCCCATCGCAATAAGCACACCCAGTACACAGACACTGGGTTACATTTCAGAGCACCAATAAAAGGAACCAGAGAACCTTAGAGAAAATGGCTAATGATCTGAATAGAGCTAGAGATCCATACAAGATGGCCAGGTGTATCTTTTAGTGGCAGAAGGTGTAGAAGTGTTGAATATACAAAATCTAATGAGAAAATGTACACCTATAATTGACATAGTACCTCTAATGTACAAAGGTAAAAACAAAACTGATTTTTAAAGCCAAACAGTAAGTAAAGTACCACTGGATTATGATTCAAAGTATAAAATGTATATCCATGTGTCCATATTGACAAAAATACAATAGATAAGACATAAATAATTATATCCAGAAGAATCCAATGACTTTATGTAACCTCTTTAACTTCAACTACGTGGAAGAGATGTCCTCACTTCTTAATCAGCTACACTAGAATATGTACACTGGTACAGATAGGTACTGGAAACACAGGGAATCCAGGACAGATGATCCCTTCAGGACCAGTGGTGAGAGTGGAGATACCAGAGGGTGGAGGGAAGGTGGATTAGAAAAGGTGACCCGATTACAAGGATCTACATATAACTTCCTCCCTGGGGGATGGACAATAGAAAAATGGGTGAAGGGAGACGTCAGACAGTGTAAGATATGAAAAAATAATAATAATTTATAAATTATCAAGGGTTCATGAGGGAGTGGGGTGGGAGGGGGTAAAATGCGCTGATATTAAGGGCTCAAGTAGAAATGATGATGGCTAGGGATGTACAAATGTGCTTGACACAAGGGATGGATGTGTGGATTGTGATAAAATGATTAAAAAAAGAGAGAGAACTTTCTTTCAAAAGAGTTGTATGAGCCCCTAATAAAATGAAAAAAAAGAAAAGAAAAAAAAAGAAAATGATTAGGGCAAAGAATGTACAGATGTGCTTTATACAGTTGATGTATGTATATGTATGGATTGTGATAAGAGTTGTATGAGCCCCTAATAAAATGTTTTTTAAAAAAGTCTGGTATGGAAAGGGGAAGAGAAAGAAAACTTTATAGTGAAACAATATGATAAAACCAAACCAGTTAACCAAGGTTAGCATTAATATTGGAAATCATATTGATAACAGGTGTCCTTGAAGTCTACCACCTGGCAGTCTGTGGTGCTATGGCGATTTGAACGTTGCAGTGATGCCAGAAACTGTATCACCAGAATTTTAAATGTCAGCATGATGGCAAGTCTCTGGAGTGTTCAGACCAAGAGTAATGCAAAGATCGGCCTCGCAATCTACTGTTGAAAATGAACCAATTTAAACCATGACATTGTGCTACTTTAACCCACTTACGTCGGAAGCGTCTTCATGAGGAAATGATTGCTGGAGAAGAAGGAAGCTATCAACGATGTGAGTTGACACAACAGCTGCGATGAGGGATGGAAACATACCGATGATTATGTCCGTGTTATGTACCAGGTCACCACAGACTGCAGCTGAACCAGCCATGTCTAACAACACCTTTAAATGATGTAGTAACAGTTACACTTTACTTCTGTGGTCTGCTCAGAAAAATAAGAACAAACTATTACCCTATTGTCATCACGAGAAGACCATCAGACAAAACTCCTAGAGGGCATGCTATGGAACACCCCACTCGGACTCCTAATTAACAAGACCAAGGGACGTCTGAAGAACTATCACAACCAAGAGAAACCCAAGGAGACGAGGAAATTAAATGTAAAGTAACATTCTGATGAGATCCTTGAATGACAAAAAGACATTTGGGAAAAGCTGAAAATGCTAACATAAATGATGGACCTCAGTAAATAATATTGTATCAGTATTGGTTAATTTACTGTGCAAATGTACCATACTAATGGATAAGAAATAGGAAAAACTGTGTGAGGTATTCATAGGGAATGCTACATTATCTTCACAATGTTGTTGTTGTTAGGTAGCATCGGATTGGCTCCGACCCAGAGCAATCCTACACATAACAGACTGCAACACTGAGCAGTACTTTGCCATCCTCACAATTGTTCCTGTGCCTAAGTCCATTGAGGCAGTCACTGTGTCAGTACATCACATTGAGGGCCTTCCTTTTTGCTGCCCTTTAACTTTAGCAAACATGACGTCCTTCTTCAGGGACTGATCTCTCCTGACAAGATGTCCAAAGTATGTAAGACAAAGTCTTGCCAACCTTGCCTCTAAGGAGCTCTCTGGTCTTACTTCTTCCACTACAGATTTGCTTGTCCTTGTAGCAGCCCATGGTACTTTCAATATATTTCTCCAGCACCACAACTCAAATACATCAATCTTCCTGAGTCAATTTCCAACTTTCATATGCATATGATGTAATGGAGAATACTATGGCTTGGGCGAGGCACACCTTGGTCCTCAAAGTAACATTCATGCTCTTCAATACTCTAAAGAGGTCTTGTGCAGCAGATTTATCAAAGGCAATAGTCTTTTGATCTGTTGACTGCTTCTTTCATGAGCATTGATGTGGGTCCAAGCAAGACAAAATCCTTGATTATCCTTGTTTCCATTTCTCATGATGTCACCTATTGGTCCAGTTGTGAAGATTTTGGTCTTCTATACATTGAGTTGTAATCCACACTGAAGGTACAATCCTTAATCTTTATGGGCAAGTTTTCCAAGTCCTATTTACTTCCAGCAAACAAGGTTGTGTCATCTGCATAGTTCAGCTTGTTAACAAGCCTTTTTCCAATCCGGATGCTAGTCTCCTTCATATAAAGCAGCTTCTCTGGTGATTTTCTGAGCATACAGACAAAGTATGGTGACAGCATACTTTCCTGACACACAACTGATTTTAAATCACGCAGCATTCCCTTGTTCCATTTGCACAACCGCCTCTTGATCCGTGTACATGATCAAAATGAGCACAAAACCAAATAATATCAAAACAAAACCAAAATAATAATATCAAAACAAAACCAAATAATATCAATCTTAAAAAAACAAAAACAAAACCCCAAAAGCCCCACACCATTCTGCTTTGTCACCTTGTTTGCAATGGGCACAGATAGCGATCTCTCCCAGTCAGTTGGTCAAGTAACAGTCTTCCAGATTTCCTGGCCCGGATGAGAGAGGACTTCTAGTGCTTCTTCAGTTGCTGAAACAATTCACTGAGTCTTCCATCAGTTCCTGGAGCCTTGTTTTGGGCTAATGCATTCATTGCTGTTTGAGCTTCTTCTGTCATCACCATTGGTTCTTGCTCATATGCTCTTTCCTGAAATGGTGGAATGCCAACCAGTTCGGTTGGGTACAACCTTCACCACCACATGCCTGTCAGTTTGTTGTACTGTGGTGGCTTAGGGTTGTTGGAAGCTAGGCCACTGGTGTTTCAAATGCCAGCAGGGTCACTCAAAGTGAACAGGTTTCAGTGGAGCTTCAGACTAAGAATAGACAAGGAAGAAGGACTCAGCTCCCCATTTAGGATGAAGAAGCCCTGAAAACCTTATCTATAGCTTTAAAGCATTGTCAGATCTTCACAATACTTTTTAAAATTGAAAACTTCTATACAATAACTAGTTATTTTTAAAAACAAAACAAAAACAACTTGTCCCAGTTTTACTTCCATTAATTGAACTGTAACTAAACAAGTGGTTACCTCCCAAATTTATTTATTGTTATAACATTTATTTAGACGTTACTTGCATGTATTAAATATGTATGAAAGAAGAGGGAACTCTTTCTATATATATTAAGCTTAATATTCTCTAAAACAAAATTGGATGTTATTCTAAAATATTTGCTGCCTAATTACAAAAAATGATTGAGATAGTTTAACATTTATTGTGCCAACATGGCCAACGAACACATGTGGGATTAAATGAAGGGCTGGGAGAAAAATGGCTTGGCGAGCCTTGCCTCTCTTGTCTCTTGCTCTTTGATCATGGGACCAGTGTGCGCTGGCTGCTTTGCTAGTTCTGTGCCTCCATTTGCAAACTACACTACCTGTGGGACACCTAACCCGTGAACTGTGTCACTGTAATTTGAGGTTCCTTCATGACCTTCTTCACCACACAATTGGTATTTACATCTCTTGAGCTGGGGACTGTCGGACCCTGTCATCTGGCTGACTGTTGGTGACCTGCCTTGCTGTTTGCTGCCTGTGCCCGGATAGCCTGAATTGCTCTACAGAGGACTACCCCGCGGCCCTCAAGACTTGAAGAACTGCCAGTGTCTCACAACTGTCTCACGGGAGTGAGTTGCACTGAGCCATTTGTACTGCTTTATAATTTAATTAACTGTTTATTTCTTATGTTATATATCTATCTGTATAAATATGTATAAAATTATTAGGATTCTGGTTCAGTTTCTCTAAAGAACCCTGTCTAACACAATGATATTATAAGGGATTTTATTCAAAATATATACTCTTTTCACAAAAGTATTTAATTCCTTGAACCATTTTAAGGAAGCTTAAAGACAAAACTTTCATTTCCAAAGTTTTATATCTGTTGCTGATATTGCAAAACCACGAAGATCAGCAGGTATATATCCAAACCCACAAGATAGCTTACCCCAGAGTAACTAGATATTAATCTGCTTACTTAACTTTTTAGCTAAATAATTAGCATGTCCTGATCCTCTAGACTTTCTCCTACATATAGTCTCCAAATTATGACAAGATTCTTTACAGTGATGCCACATTTGGTTCTGATAGAAATTTAATCCTGACGTTATAGTTTTTATTACTATTGTTTATTACCAGTGTCTTTATTAATCTTATTTTTAGTTGTCTTTGGAAGTTTGAAACATTATATGTAAACTTAGAGATACATTTTCATACATCCATACATAAAATTACACACATCATAAAATAAAAATAAATTATTCTAGGAATAAATTAAAAACCGACGCTTCTGATGGTACAAAATGCTGACAAAGGTCACAATACAGACCTGGTCTACAATGAAGTTGGCCTTCGTGTCATAACAATGACATGACATCACAGCTGTGTGTCATTAGTGTTGAACTCTGGCCAACTTCCTACCCTTTACAGCTCCCAACACCAGCACCGGCTTCACTGCAGACCAGACTACAGCCTGATATGGGATCAAACATCTGTGAGCGAACATCTTCCAGTGGTAATATCGGAAATTCAGGTGTTGCAACATTGTAGGTAGTATATATGAATGGGATCAGAAAGTTTATGGAAAAATTACATTACCTCTTAATTCTATATTTTTCCATCAACTTCTTGAAGTCCATTCATATTATTAGCAAAGAGTTATAAATGGAGTTCATTGACTCTTGAATACATTTTAAATCAAGATTGCCAATAAGTTCTAACGGGTAGATTGTCTGGAGAGAGAAGATTCTGCAGCAGTCTCACCTGCATGAGTGAAGGGGAGGCTCAACTGTTAGACTCGACCCTTTGTCTCTTTCCTAGTACACAGCGCGCTGGCACTTCATAACATCTTTCAAAAAGGTGATAAACTTCTCCCAAACATCTCTGCTGGCTCCTGACTACTTCAGTCTTTGCACAAAAGGAGACCCTCTATTAGGTGTCCTCTTGCCAGAAGTTGCCTGAACAGCACATATTTCTCCTCCATAATCTATTTTTTTTGTATAAGAGCTTTATATACAAGCAGAATTAGATATTGAGAAAACATCCCAGCCCGGTCCATAATCTAATTTAAGGGGACAGGCCAGAGACTTCCTGAGTCACTTGGACCTTCCGCAAGGAATATACAACCTGAATGCCAGGAAACTTTTCTCCCCCTGATAATGAAGGTCTATTGTTGGCAAATATGACTACCATAAATCACATTAAAACTAAACAAACTTCCAGAATGTTCCTTGACTTCATCATCTGTCCCTGAAATTCCTTCTGCCAGGTTTCTATGTGAGGGAAGTATGCTAACCAGTCTATCATATTTTTCTCCTTGGTGGAATTTTAAAACTTTGGCACTAAAAGTTTCTGAAGGAAAATTTTTAGCTTTTGTAGAAAGAGAAGAGCCTTTTCAGAGACATGGAATTTTAATTTTGTTTAGGCAAAAGAAAAGTGGGAGGGATGATTTCAGTATAATGGTACAGAGTGGTATGACTATACGTTCTCAAGATTGTGCTGGCTTCCCAAGTCTCTTTGTGAGCACTAGGGTATTGCTGATTTCTGGACTGACCTACTTAAAGTATTAGAAAATTACATCCAAGAATCAGGACAATGGGTTTCTAAACTTCATATGACAGAGTAGGATTTCCTCATAGGGTTTTCATTGTAATCTCTATAGAAGTAGATGACTGCATCTTTATCCCTTAGAGTTACTGGGTGAGTCTGGACTGTCAATAGCCAAATGGTTAACCATTGTGATATCATGGTTTCTTACTTTAAATATGCAACAATTTGGAATTTCAAGAATGAAATTAGAATAATTTAGCTGAACATTCCTAAAGTAAAATATCTTTAATATTTTCAGGGACCCTGCTTGGCAACAAGTTACATATATACAGTGAAAGGAAAAGAGGATTGGTGAGTAGAATGTGTGCTAATGTGCCTGCAAATGTTTTGAAAGGATCAAAATTCACCTGTAAGTTTGGCCACAAAAAGCCTAACCAGGTTGTTAACTTGGACCAAACATGGGTTTTGGTGGGTAGAAGAGAATGTGTTATAATCAGAGTTGGTGTATATAAATTCCCTAGAGTTCCTCAGAAGAGCCTGGGTGAAATAGTGGCTACAGGTTGAGTTGCTAATCACAAGGTTATCAGTTCAAAATCCATCACAGCTCCTTGGGAGAAAGACGGGGCTTTCTATTCTCATAAAGATGAACAGTATCCAGGATCTGGGGGAAAGCTGTGTTCTTCATCGGTACTACATCGCACCCTGACTGACCCATCTCCTCTCCTAAACTCTCTGTGAGGGGATCTCCAGTGGCCGACAAATGAGCTTTGGGTCTCCACTCTGTACTTCCCCCTTCATTCACTATGGTATATATATATTTTGCATGATGCATGATCCTGGATGCTTCCTCCTCCCAGCTACCATGATCTGAATTCTACCTTGCAGGACTGGATAGGGCAGAGGTTGTACACCGGTGCATATGGGAGCTGGAGGCACAGGGAATCCAGGGTGGATGATACCTTCAGGACCAGTGGTGTGAGGGGTGATACTGGGAAGGTAGTGGGAGAGTGGGTTGGAAAGGGGAAACTGATTACAAGGATCCACATGTGACCTCCTCCCTGGGAGATGGATAACAGAAAAGGGGGTGAAGGGAGACTCTGGATAGGGCAAGATATGACAAAATAACAATCTATAAATTATCAAGGGTCCATGAGGGAAGGGAGAGCAGGGAGGGAGGGGACAAAAAAAAGAGAACCCGATGCAAAGGGCTTAAGTGGAGAGCAAATGTTTTGAAAGCGATTAGGGCAAAGAATGTACGAATGTGCTTTATACAATTGATGTATGTATATGTATGGATTGTGATAAGAGTTGTATGAGCCCCTAATAAAATTTTTAAAAAAAGATTAACACTGATGGAAATTCAAAGGGGCCGTTTTACCCTGTCCTATAGGGTCACTGAATCAGCATCAACTGAATTGCAGTTATGAGAATGCTTGGGTGGTCTAAACCAATAATGTTCTCAGCTGGTAACCAAATGGGTGCAGGTTCAAATCCAACAAGCGGTGTCTCAGAACAAAACTTAGCAACATACTTCTAAAAATGTCAACCACTGAAAATCCTATGAGACATAGTTCTAGTCTTACACATGTGGGTCCTCTTGGGTTGGAAATGATTCCAGGGCAATATTAAAAATACACATGCTCACACACATATATTCATATATGTAAAAAACAAAACAACCAAAAAACCCTGCCATTGTGTTGATTCCAACTCTTAGAAACTATGGGACAGAGAGAATGGCCACTTTTGGCTTAATGGGAGCAAAAGGCCTCATCTTGCTCCAGAGGGGTGCCTGGTTGGTTCGAAATGATAACCTTGCAGTTAGCAAGCCAATGTGCAGAATATTTTTGATGAAATGCATCTTCAATAAATTCATTAACTTGATCAAACATATTTCTCTTTTAAAATAGAAAAAAATGACAACAGTAAATACATGAAGTTGCTACGTTCATTGATATCTTGGTTTTAATTATTTAATAAGATTGTTTTTTTATTAGTTGGGATTTAATACATATAACATGTCATTCTATATTTCAGTCACATGAAGTAGAATTGTACAATTGCTACCAAAATCATTTTCCAATCATCCTTTTACTAGCATCAGATTGTTTTACTCTAAAAGTTTATGTGATCATTCCCACTGAGCAAATATGGTTTTGCAGGAGAGTTATGAGCATGGGCCCCTTTTGGAAGGTAGAAAATATACGAATTTCCAGCTGTGTGTAGCTAGTGGATAGCATAATGGGTCTGGATGTTTATGGAGCAGAAAATGAGGAAGGCAAAGGCTAAAATGAAATGTGTATTGTAGGATTGTCATTCAGTAAGTATATGTTGAGCTCACACTATATGCTAGGCACTGTGTAAGGGACAGCTAACTTCCCTTAGCTTCCTCAGGCCAGCTCTGTGCTATCTTTCTCCTAGAAATGCAAATAAATATAAACAAAACATGCTCAGAACAAATGTTAGGGGTCTGAAAAGGTTCTTGGAAAAATTCTATTATCATTTAATTCCATTTTCAATTTCCAATTCCATTTTCAATTTCCAATTCCATTTTCCACAAAATTTTGAAGTTCCCTTGCAGTGAATTTCAATTAATAAATCCCTTCAGTATATTGCATTTTAACTTCTAAAGAATAAGTATATTAAAATTTTAACTTTTAAGTGAAATGATGTAGAATTAAAAACATCATAAAAGCTCCTAAAATATGTGGCCTATTATTTGTTACTGTGTTTGATTTTGTTGATAAAATATTTTATGTCCGAACTACGGAGGACTCAGATTACAAAAACTGCTCAAACCCAGAAGCAGATCTCCCATTTTTATTCCCTTTCCAATATTTTAAGATAATCTTTTCCATAGCCCTTCTAATTAACTCTTTTAAAACTATGCACCTCTTTCTATCATCTTTAAAGATTAAATGCATAAACACAACAGGAAAATGACAAACGCATCAAACAAGAAAAAAGCCAGATGTATTTCTAGTAAGAATTGTGCTAAGAGAGGTGTGCAGCCCACTCCAACTTATCCTAAATGTAGTGAATTCCGTGACAGCACACATTGCGTACAGTGTATGTATTCGCTCAATAATTTGAAAGAAAGCATGGACAAGCCTTTCTGATGACGCTCACCCACTGCCCACTGTTTGCACACATCGTTAGTGGAGAAGCCCGTCAAAACATCCCATAAAATCTGCACCACCAAAGACACCTGTGATAAGTTATCTGAAAGACTGATGTCTAGTTTAGGTCCGTCTCTTTTAACCAAAACTTTGGTAACAAATAGTTTTGTGAAGACATTCAGCTTTTCAGGCAGAAAGAAAACATATGTCTACGAAACATGATGTTGTGCAATGTACCCAAATGGGTAGGTCTCTCAAACCCGTTTTAATCACAGTAACAGTAGATGAGTATTTTAGGAAAGAATAAACATGGAGGGAAAAGAAAACTACAAGAAAATTCTCTGGTTGATTTTCCTCGCTCTCAGTATTTGTTCTGATTGCTCAGCATAGTGAGATGGTAGGTACAGGACTCTAGATGATCCAGCTCCACTTCTCTGTAGGGGAGAGGATGAAGGATGCAAACGCCGACGTGCCATGGATATCAAGGTGCCCTGTAGTCTTGGCACCTACAGACTACCTCTTAGCTTTCAGAAGAATGCTGAAGAACTCATATCTGAAACTGACATCAGTGTGATCAGCTTCCACGGTATTCCGGCTTGACTAACACACATCTCTTTCCTCTGGAATAATGGTAGCTATTGCTGTCGGTTGCCTAGTCCACTCCCAACTCCTGATGACACTCTTCTCCGTGTACAAAAGAACGAAATCGTCTCTGGTTCAGTTCCATAACAATCTATCGTGAGCAGAAGCCCCAAATCCGTTTTCTGAGTTCCCACAAGAATTAAGCTTCTACCCATAGTCTAGAGGCGTGAATAGTCTTGCTACAAGATAGAAAGCATCGTAAAGATCATTGTTACAGATCCAGTCGGCTAAAATGTAACAAATGAAAATTGTGTCTTCCTTTCGATCCACTTCAAATTTATTCCAGTCTTTATCATTTCATGTTTTCTTTTAAATTATGATTTTTCTGTTTCATATTCTTGTCCATTGACTATGTTTTATGTTTTTTTGTATATGAAATCCAGGAGAAGGAAGTATATAGCGCAAGTAACGGAAGTAGTAATCACCCAGGGACATGGCAAGAGGCTGGGGGAAGTTGGGTTAACAGCACTGAGTATGAGAAAGAAGAAAACGTTCTGAAGTTGATTGTGGTGATGAGTGCACAGCTCTTCTTAATATGATTGAGCTACTGGACTGTACGATAAGTTAATTATATGCCAATTACCAGATAACAAGCACGGAAGATCTCTTCAGTAACTGCAGGAGAAGTGACACTTAGAGGGATATCCTGCACGAGAAATTCAACTTAAGAGCAAAGCAGACCCAAGTTTCTCAAAGTGGGAGAGCAGCAATGGTTACTACAGACTCCCCTGCACCACTGACCAACAACACGAGTGGCTTATGTGAACTCTGCTCTTCAAAGGCACAGCAGATATTTTAAGCTCTTGAGGCAACCCGGCCAGCCAAACCGCTTACCTTGATGGGCCTCCGGGACCCTGGTAGACAGCAGATAGTGGTGGACAGTTTGGTACAGACACAATTAGTACCCAAGCTGCACTTTTGGCCATTTTAAATTTCTGCACATCCTTTTGTCGTGCTTAATTCGCTAGAGACTGCCCTCTCCCTTCCACATAGCCCATCTCACCTATGCAATAGCACTAAGAAAAGACCAGGAATCTCACCCACAGGCCCTATTTAAATTTACTTTATTTTCTTCATATTTTGTACTTTTGTTTAATTATAACACATTTATTATGTTTTCTAATTTTATTTCACTTACTCTTCCAGTGTTCTTTTCTGGTGTGATTCCCCTGCCTGAAAATATCCATTTCCCTCCAGGCAAAGTCAGGCAGGCCATAAACTCGGCACGTACACTCAAACACTCAAACACTCTTCATTCTTCACAGACATGCCCACACTCTGATGCCACACAGAATTTAAGCATCCACACCCAAAACACACTGAATCTTGAATGTTTTGTCTCTTTCGACCTTCCTTTTACCGGCATAGCCACACATTATCTCTTTCTGATCTCGTTTTTCTTGTGAAATATATTTCCGTGAAACTTACTCACTTTGATTATTCCTCTTAAAAAACATTTACCCATTATTTTGACAAATCTTTCGTCCTATCCAGATAGCCAGTTATTACTATCATTACCTTTATCTTATCCTCTCTCTTCTACCCCTCCTCCCCCCACTTACCCATGTCTCTCTTTTTCTTCATGTCTCTCTCCTTTTCTGATTATTAGAGCTCTCCCACATCACTAGACAGAACTAACTACCTCTACGCATCCCGGCAGGTCACACGTGACTAATAGCTGCAACAGATGCTGAAAAAACAGCAGCCAAGCACAGTAAACAATAACAAAAGTCAAGAAATACAAACACAAATAACGGATAATCTCTCAAACAAAATGGGGCACTCTGACAAGGAGGCCCTGCAACTACTAGAAACAGAATTTAGTAGAATAATGTTTAAGTCTTTTTAAGATGTGTGGGGAAAACTTATGAGGACAATGGAAGAAAATGAAAAACTAAAATCCTTAAACCAAAAGGAATCACAGAAAATAAGGAATGAAATAACAGAATTAGGTAACATAGTAAAAGACCTGATAAATATAATGGAAGAAAAGAAAAGCTCAACCAGTAAGCTCAAAAACAATCACCCTGACTACATTTGAAGAAAGAAATAATCAACAATAAAGGTGAAGGAATTAGAAGAAAACTGGGATTGATGAGTGACAGTATCAAGAATAACAACATACCATAAATACTTCTGTATAAGCCAAGTTTTTCCGCACATTTTTAATGCAGTTTTTGTGGTAAAATTAGGTGCCTTGTTTGATATTCAGTCGGCTTATACTCAAGTATATAATGTATGTCTCATATGAATCCTGAAACAAGAAGACAACAACAATAAAAAAATCTAGAGAGAAAATAATATTGGAAATAATAGAAGAAAACTTCCTCAACAATCACAATAACTATTTAGGAAGCTGAGGGAAGCCCAAATAAAATAAATTCCCAAAGAAAAACATGACATATCATATCAAAACTTTCTAATTTAAGGAAATGGAAAGAATCCCAAGGACAGCTAGTCTTCCATAAAGGAAAACTGATAAGGTTAAGCTTGGACTTCTCAGTAGAAACTATGCAGACAAGAAGACATTGGAGTAACAGATATAAAATTCGGAATGGGGGAAAAACCCTTGCCAGCCAAGAATCCTCTGCCCAGAAATTTAAATAATAAGAAGAAATAAAACCTATTTTCAAACAAGGAAAAATAAAAGAATTTATACAAGCAAGATCAGCATTAAAAAAGAAATTAACTAGATCACAATGGACAGAGAAACAACAGTAAACAAATCTGAGTGCATCAGATAAGAAAGCAGCCAGAAATCAATACAATGAAAGCAGCACTGGAAAAAACACAAAAAAAATAAAAGAGAAACAAAGACAACAATAAAACCACAAAAGAGGAGAAAATAGACCTAAAACCAACACATCAAAATGGCAGCAATAATCTTGTATATAAAATAATGACACTGAATATCAGTGTATCAAGTATGTAGATCAAAACACAGAGAGTAGCAGACTGGATTAGAAAACAAGACTCATCTCTATTTATTACCCACAGGACACACGCATTAAACTCAAAGAAAAATAGAATAAAAGTTAAAAAGTTACCAGGTCAATGGCAACCATAAAAAACCAAGATTGGCAATATTAATCTTTGATAAAATAGACTTCAAAGTAAATAACATGAGAGGCAAGAATGAACACTACAAATTGACTAAAAGAACAATAAACCAGGAACATATAATCTTAATAAGTTATAAGCACTCAATGAAACACCCTCAACTACATGAAATGCTCAAAGAGTTGAAAACAAAAACAAACACCTCAATAATAATAGGAAATTTCAACACACCAATCTCAAGGAAAAACAACTAATTAGGGAAGAAATTCAATAAAGAAACAGAAGAGGTAAACAACACAATTAAGCAGCTCACCTCCCTAGCCAAATACAAAGTATCTCACCCAACAATACAGTAAGCATTCTTCTCCAGTGCACCAGGTATATGCTCTAAAATGGATCACATGTTAGCTCAGAAGCAAGGCTTAACAAATTAAAAAAAAAATCCTTTTTCTCAGATCACAATGCTATAAAACTGGAAATCAGCCATAAAATAACAGGAACACAACATATGGAGACTCAGCAACATATTACTTTAAAACAACTGTGTAATAGATCATAATACATCACATAGGGATAAAATTAAGAAATTTCTGAAACAACTGAGAATGCTAACCCATTATACCCAAACATTTGAGGCATGGCAAAAGCAGTTATCAGATGGCAATTAATAGCAACCAATGGCAATTAATAGCAATCAATGCACACATACAAAAAGAGGAGAAATAAAAATCACATTAACATACATTTCCCTACAATTAGGATGAAGGCAAGATCATAAACCTTCCAACAACACAGGAAGAGAAATCGTAAAGATTAGACTGAAAATAAATAAATTGGAAGGCAGAAAAAGTGGGAAAAAATCAACAAGGCAAGAAGTAGTTTTTTAAAAATGTTGAACAAAATTGGCAAAGTGGTGGCAAACTTAAAGGAAAATAAGAAGATGAAAAGATCTAGAATCAGAGACCAAAAGAGAAGCATTACAACAGATCTGAATGAAATAAAAAGAGTAAGATAATACTGTGCAAGATTACACTCCAACAAGCTCGATAATCTAGAAAAATGGATGAATACATCTACCCAAATCAATTAAGATGGATTTAGAAAACCTGAACAGATCCCTAACAAAAGAAAAACAGAAAAGTAATAAAAAAGCCTCCAACCAAGAAAGCCCAGGATTGGATGACAGAACAAGGAAATTCTAACACGTATGTAGGGAAGAGCTGTCACCAATTTTCCACAGACCACTCAAGAATAGAGAAAGGGAAATCGAATCCTTAAATACAATCTATAGAGTGAGCATAACCCTTACACCCAAACCAAGCAAGTCTAATGGCCAATATCACACTCAATAGCATAAAACTGAAACAGGAATTAGACAAGGGTGTGGCCCTTATCACTACTCTTATTCCACATCATGCTTTAAAACCCACTACACAGTAAAACAAAACACAGGGAAATACACCTGGGCAAAGAAGAAGTGGAGCTTTCACTCTTTGCAGACAATATGATTTTATATACAGTGTAGCCAAGGACTCCACCCAAAATGACTACTGGAAACTATTGAGGGAGTTGGTAAATAGTGGGCTACAAGATTAACACAAATAAACCCACCGGATGCCTATATACCAGCAACGAAACTCTTAATAAGACATCAAGAAAAATACCACTTACACTAGCCACACAAAAGACAGAATACCTAGGAATAAACCTAATCGAAGAAACAAAACACTTGTACAAAAATAACTACAGAATATTATTAAAAGAAACTAATAGGGGCCCAAACAAGTGGAAAATTATACCAGGTTTATTGTTAGAAAGACAAAATGTCAATAATTTCTAAAGCAATCTACAAATACAATGCAATTACAATCCAAATCCCACCCCCACCCTCTTTTAAAGAAATGTAGAAACTAATCACCAATGTTATGTGGAAACAAAAGAGACCCAGGATAAGCAAAAACTTCTAAAATAGAACAAAGTAGGAGGCCTTGCATTACCCACCTCAAAACCTACCACACAGCCACAGTAGCAAAAACAGCTTATGCTGGTGCGATGATAGATTCAAAGGACAATACATCAGGATAGAAAACTCCCAAATAAAAGCATGTATTTATAGGCAACTGATTTTTTACAACGGATCAAAAATCATTAAAAGGCAAAGGGGCAACCTTTCCAACAAATGGTGCTGACATCTTCAGAGGAGTGCAGCAGAACCTATAACTCACTCCATGCAAAAAAAAAAAAAATGAACTCAAGATATATTAAACAACTAAATGTAAACCTCAGATCTATAAGGATCATCAATGATAAAATTGGGACCAACTTAAGGGCATACACAGAGTACTAAACATAAGAAAGGAAACACACATTGTGGAAGCCAAAGTAGATGACTGAGACCTATTAAAAAGAAAACACTTGTTTATCTGAAAATATTTCATCTGAACAGTAAAACCAGAGCTCATGGATCAGGAAGATATCTGAAGCAATGACATCAGTAACAAGGAAGTAAGTACTAAAGTGTATAGAATTTTACCACAACTCAATAAGCAAAAAAACCAACAAAAAACCAAGTAACCCAACTAACAGGTGGCTAAAAGGCAAGAATAGACAATTTATAAAGGCTGAAACTCGAGTGGCTAGCAAACACTTGAGGAAATGCTCACGATCACTAACCCTGTGGGCAATGCAAATGAAAACAAATGTGAGAATCACCATACACTCACACAATAGTCCAATTTATGAAAAAGGGGAACAACAAATGTTGGAGAGCAAAAGGAAAGATTGTAATTCTTATCATTGCTAGTGGGCTTGTAAAGATATACGACCATATTGGAAAGCCATATGGTGCTACCTGATACAAGTGAAAATGGAACTACCATACAACTCAGCAATCCTTTGTTGGGCACATAAATAAGAAGCAGAACATGAAAAGATGCATCCTCTCCCATGTTCACGGAAGCACAGTTCACAACAGCAACAAGCAGGAAACATCCCAAATATCCATCAGTAGAAGAAATAGGGGGGGGGGGGAAAGAAATAGCGGAATAGATCATGAAACTGTTACACACATACAATGGAATATTATACATCCATAAAAACAGCAATGAAACCATGAAACACTTTATGATATGAATGGACCTGGAAGCCATTATGCTGAGTGAAGTCAGTCACAAAAGGGCAAATATTGTACGAGTCCGCTACTATAAGTACAAATACCAAGATGGCAAGCTGCCACTCGCAGGCCATGTAATCTAACTCTGTCTCCCAAGCAACGAAATAGATCGCCTGCCTAGCACCCATAAACCACTTATCAACCCCTTTATTTGAACATCTTAAAAACTACTGTGACAAAGGAAATCACACCTCAGCTCATGTCAGTGTCTCAAGATTGCGGGAGAGAAGATCCTTCAGTTGGTTAACAGCTATGAGTAGTAGTTGATTGTTTGTTTCTGTGCTTGTTTCCCGATTGTATGCTGTCTGATTATCTGTCTTTGGAATCCAGGATAGGTAGAGCTACAGAGATAGTAACTCTCTAGGGGCACGGCAGGGGAGGCTGGGAGGAAATGAGGAGCTATCGACAAGTATGAGAAGAAACTGTTCGGAAAGGAATTGTGGTAATGATTGTACACATCATCTTATTATAATGGAATAATTGTTTCTGATACGTGAAATATCTGTCAATAAAACTTTTTGAAATTAATATACCATTAAAAATTGCAGAATTACAGAACATAATTACACAATTCCAATATTAATGGAATACAGAGTTTTTGGAGCCACCGAGACTGGATGGACACTGCCCCTCCCCCTCCCTACCAATAACTATGAGGGTGTTTCCAAATTTTCATGAAAAAGTTGAATTGTTCCACAGACTTTTTGAAGTCTTCCCTCCTTATATTGACTGAGATTATCTTTAAACCTTAAAACATATACACCCACTGAAATCCTCTTAAAGTCAAACGGTCTATTAGCTTTTTATTTGGGGGAACTTTGTGAGTCCTGTAACATTCCCAAGGCCTTTCTGGAGCTTCCAGAGATCCCTGGTGAAAAGGAAATGCATTTTGATAAAGACATTCTTACAGGGTCTCAATACTGCAGTGTGAGATTTCAATACACCACTCTCAAAAGTTAGAACAAGGGCAACAAAACATACCCTTAGTCACCAGAAAAAAGGGAAATAATAAAGATTAGAACAGAAATAAGTGAATCAGAAGACAGAAAAATAATAAAAAATTCAACGAGACAAGAAGTTGCTTATTTGAAAGGTGTAAGAAAATAAACCATTGACAAATTTAACAAAGGAGAAAGTGAAGAAATAATCATTATTAATAAGAAATGAAAGGGGCAAATCACAACAGAACTAATTGAAATAAAAAAAACACAAAACTACAAAAGACAGTACTCCAACAAATTAGAAAAAACAGAAAAATATCTAGAAGCACATTGCCTATTTAAATTAACACAGATGGATATAGGAAATGTTAAAAGACCTATGACACAAGAAGAGATAGATTATGTCATTAAAAGGGTCCTACCAAAAAAACAACAAAAAAAGTTTAGGACCAGATGGTTTTGCTGCGGGATTCTACCAAACATTCAGAGAAATGTTCACACCCAGTCTACAACACCAATTTTAGAAGATAGGAAAAGGACAACACACCACCTAACTCATTTTGTGCTGCAAGTATGACCTTGAGAGCAAACCAGGCAAACATTCCAGAATAGAAAAGTATACGCTGAAAGCTTTTAAGAAAACAGTTGCAAGAAATTTTAACAGAATTCTAGGTACTGGAATTCAAAAAAACATTTAAAAATACATCAAAATCAAGTGAAATTTATACCAGGTATGCAAGGATTTTTCAATGTTAGATAAACAATGAATGTCACTCATCATATAAATAAAACAAAAACCATATAATTATATTAAGTGATGGGGAAAAGGCATGTGACACATCACAACTTTTTAATCACGACACTCAATAAAATAGGAACAGATGGGAATTATTTAACATAATAAAGTACATATGTTGAAGAAATGGGCATCATTTTGACAAATGGAAACTGAAAACAGTTCTCCTAACAGGAACAATATAGGGTTTCCCCTTATCTACATTCTTATTTAATGTAGTCCTGGAAGACTGAGCCAGAGCTAACAAACAGCAAAAGGGAATCAGAGTTAACCAATTGGCAAAGAAGTAAAATTCTTGCTGTCTAGAGATAATAAGACTACATATAAAACCACACCAACTTTATAAAAACAAAACAAAAAACAGAAAAACAAAATAAACCTGCTACAATTAATTGAAAATAATTTGGCAACTTGGTAGGCTATAAGATTATCATACAAAAATCAGTAAGATTATTGCATATTAAGAAGGAGAACATGAAGTAACCACCCCAAATATGAAATATTTAAGAATAAGCCTAACCAGAAAATCAGAAGACTTATACAAAGAAAACTACAAAACATTTCTACAAGAAGCCAAAAGCGATTTACATAAATGGAAGAATGTTTCATTTTCATGGCTAGGAAGCCTTAATCCCCATCCCAATTATGTGGACAGCCCCCTCTCCCCGGAGAAGAGTTCATATCAGAGGACATCACTGAAGCTACAGTTCAGAGAGAGGAACGTGTCTGATCAGAGCACATGGGAGAAAATGAAGGGGGAGGAAGACAGAGTGCAACACATCCTGGCCCATCAAGCCCTGAGGATGATATACATGCTCAGAGAGGCCAAAACACAGAGAGGACCATAGGGCCAGCCCCACTACAAGACTCAATGTCCCTCACTGACCCATAGTGCTACAACAATGGAAACATAGTACAGGAATTGCACCTGATCTGGCCCCACCACACTGAGGCAAAACACTAAGAGTATGCAACAGAACAGCAAGGGGAACAGAGCAATGAAGTCTCCAGGGAATACCAAAAATAGACTTTGGGGCCAGGGCAAGGCACCCCATCAGACTCAATTGGAAAACACTCTAAAGGTAAACAAACAAACCTTGAATTATTACAGGCTTTTCTTTGTTGTTGTTGTTTTGTTGTCTTGTGTTTTGTGCATATTACCATCTCTGCAGGTCTATCTAGCTAAAATAGGTGGGATAAACGATTTGGAAGTAAAAATAATGGACTGATGGTTCGAGTGGTTGGGGGTGGGTGAGAGAGGGGGAGGCCGGGGAAGGGAAGTGAGTGTTAACCCCAGGTACAAGGGAATAACTAGTGATCTAAAATCAATGGCAAGGAGGGTGTAGGAGGCTTAGTAGGGCTTGATCAAGGGCAATGTAACCGAGAGGAATTACTGAAACCCAAATGAAGGTTGAACATGATAATGGGACAAGAGGAAAGTAAAAGGTAATAGAGGAAGGAACTCGGAGGCAAAGGGCATTTAGAGAGGTCTAAATACAGGAATATACATATGTAAATATATTTAAATATGATGGGAAATAGATCAATGTGCATATATTTATAAGTTTAATATTAAGGTAGCAGATAGACATTGGGCCTCCACTCAAGTACTCCCTCAATGCAAGAACATTTTGTTCCCCCCATACCGGCTACGTGGAAAACTGCCCCTCATCCAGAAGAATTTACTTGAGAGGACAGCACTGAAGCTGCAGCTAGGGGAGAGGGGCATGTCTGATCACAACACATGAGAGCAAATGAAGGGGAGGAAGAGAGTGGAGCACATCCTTGCCCATCTGGTCTGGAGGATGATATCCCCGCTCTGAACAGCCAATGGACAGAGTGGACAATATGCCTGATCCCACTATGAGATACGCCATCCCTTGATGATCCAGGGTCCTAAGGCGGACAACACTAGGGACTTAGTGTTGGGACTGGCCCAGACTGACGCTGTGACACCGAGGCAAACCACTAAAAGTGTGCAGCAGAGCAATTGCAGGAGCAAGCAGGGAGCCCCTGAGGGAGTACAAAGGACAGACTCTGGGGCCAAAGCATGGTACCCCATTGGACCTGACTGAAGGACACGCCTAGAAATAAAAAAATCAGACCTTGATCTATTTACAGGTTTTTCTTTCTTAAATTTTTTTTCTCTTTTAATTAATTTATTCTTCTATGGGTAATTGGTTTCCTTTTTTGTTGTCATTGCTGTGTTCTCACGTATCGCCTATCTTGCTATGGCTTGATTTTTGGTACATATTATTATCTCTACAGATCTATCTAGCTAAGATAGACTGGATGAATAGTCTGGAGGAGAAAACAATGGGACCAATGGTTCCAGGGGGTGCACGGGAGAGGGGGAAGCAGGGGTAAGGAAGTGACGCTGACCAACCCAGGGGCAAGGAGCAACAAGTGATCCAAAATGAGTGGCAAAGAGGGTGTGCGAGGCCTGGTAGGGATTCAGCAAGGACAAGGTAACCAAGAGAAATTACTGAAACTTAAATGAAGGCTGAGCATGATAGTGGGACAAGAGGGAAGTAAAAGGAAATAGAGGAAAGAACTAGGTGACAAAGGGTATTTATAGAGGTCTAAAGACTGGAATGTACATATGTAAATGTATTTATATATGAGCATGAGGAGACAGATCTATGTGCATATATTTATAGGTTTAGTATTAAGGCAGCAGATGGACATTGGGCCTCCACTCAAGCACTTACTCAATGCAAGAATGAGTTGTTCTATTAAACTGGCATTCCAGGATGCACACCGTCCCGATGCAATTGTTGAAGAAAAATGCGTGCATAAGCAAATGTGGTAAAGAAAGCTGATGGTGCCCGGGTATCAAGAGATACAGCATCTGGGGTCTTAATGGCTTGAGGATGAACAAGCGGCCATCTAGCTGAGAAACATCAGGACCCACGTGAAGGAAGCACACCAGGCTGTCTGACCACGAGGTGTAGAAGGGACCAGTTATCAGACATCAAAAAACTAAGAATCATATAAACCTTCCCAATACGATCAATGAAGACAAACATGTGCATAGGCAAGTGTGGTGGAGAAAGCTGATGGTGCCCGGCTATCAGGGGATATGGTGTCTGGGGTCTTAAATGCTTGAAGATGAACAAGTGGCCACCTAGTTCAGAGGTGGCGGAGCCCATGTGGAAGAAGCACACCATCCTGTGTGACCACAAGCTGTAGAAGGGATCAGGTATCAAGCATCAGGGAACAAAAAAAATCATATCATTGTAAATGTGGGTGAGTGCAGAGTAGAGACTCAAAGCCCATTGGTAGTCAAAAGGATACCCCCTTACTCAAGGATTGTGGGGAGGAGATGAACCAGTTCGGGTACAGGGTAGCAACGATGAAACAACTTTCCTCTAGTTCTTAAATGCTTCCTCCCCCCCACGATCATGATCCAAATTCTACCTTACAAATTTGGCTAGAACCAGAGGATGTAAATTGGTACAGATAACAAGTGGAAACACAGGCAATCCAGACCAGATGACTCCTTCAGGACTAGTGGTGAGAGTGATGATGCCTGGATGGTGGAGGGAATGTGGGGTAGAAAAGAGGAACTAATTACAAAAATCTACGTATAGCCTCCTCCCTGGGTGATGGACAGCAGAGAAGAGGGCGGGGGGAGATGTCACACAGTGTAAAATATGACAAAATAATAACTTATGAATTATGAAGGGTTCATGAGGGAGGGGCAGTGGGGAGGGATGGGGAAAATGAGCAGCCAATATTAAGGGCTCAAGTAGAAAGCAAATATTTTGAGAATGATGATGGCAACAAATGCACATATGTGCTTGACACAATGGATGTATGTATGGATTGTGATAAGAATTGTATGAACCCCTAATAAAATGATTTAAAAAAAGAAAAGAAAAAAGAACACTTTGTTCTATTAAACTGGAATTCCATGATGCTCATCTTCCTGACAGGATCTCTGAAGGCAAAATGCGTGCATAAGCAAATGTGGTGAAGAAAGCTGATGGTCCCTGGCTATCAACAGATATAGTGTCTGGGGTCTTAACGGCCTGAAGATAAACAAGCGACCATCTAGCTGATAAGCAACAAAGCCCACATGGAAGAAGCATACGAGCCTGTGAAATCACGAAGTGTCAATAGGATCAGGTATCAGGCATCAAAGAACAACAAATCATATCATTGTGAATGAGGTGGGGAGTGTGGAGTGGAGACCCAAAACCCATCTGTAGGCAAGGAGATTACAAGGAGGAGACAAGCCAATCAGGGTGCAATAAAGCACCAATGAAACATAAAACTTTCCTCTAGTTCCTTAATGCTACCTCTCCCCCACTATCTTGATCCCAATTCTACCTTACAAATCCGGCTACACCAGAGAATGTGCACAGGTTCAGATCAGAGCTGGAAACACAGGGAATCCAGGACCGATAATTATAGGATGACATTGAAGACTCCATTTTGGCCTTCAATTTTTCACTCAAATTTGCTAAGAAAGAGATGTGGTAAAATATTATCAGGCTTTGCTTTGCTAAAAGGAATTATAAGAAAATTTGAAAAATATATACCAACTCTGATAGGGTTTTTTTTGACAGGCCAAGATCCATCATGGTTTGTCAGGTAAGGCCCAGCAAACTGCAGAATGGGATCTCACATACTGTAATCAATTCTATGATGGGATCTGTTGCCAGCATCCATGTGGTCACAAGTGTGGCCTGCTGACCTTGGATTCACCTGACTGCAGCCTGGCATTCCTGCTGGCAGGGGGTCCCTCAACAGTCAAAGTTACACCACTCAGGAGGAGTCTCCAGTTTAACATCTGGCCCTGGTACTTGAAACTTGATTAGACTTATCCACTTCTACAACTCTTGATAAAAACATCTCTCTTTATAGCTATTAATCTAAAATATGTGTATATATTATATAACTATACATAGACATTATTCATGGTTTTGCTTCATTAGAGAACACAGCCTAACATAGAGACCCTCTCTTCAAGATTATCCTCAGAATTGTTTTAAGATTTGAGCCCCTTGTTGCAGCCACTGTGTCAATCCATCTTGTCAAGGGCTTTTCTTTGTCATGGCCCCTCCACTTTCCCAAGCATTAGCTTCTTCCCCATGGAATGGTCTCTTCTGATAACATGTAGAAAGTGCATGAGATGAATGCCTCATATCTTCCCTATAGGGAGCATTTTGGCCAAACTGCTTCCAAGAGAGATTGGTTTGTTCTTTTGGCTGTCCATGGTACTTCTCAGTAATCCTTGCCAGTACCGTAACTCGAATGCATCGACTCCTCTTTCGTCCTCCTTATTCAATGCCCATACGAGGCCACTGAAAATACCATGGCTTGGGTCTGGAACATCTAAGTCCTCAAAGCAACATCCCTTCCCCTCACCCCCTCATACTTTAGAGGTCTTGTGCACCGTACTGACCCAATGCAATGCTTCACTTGATCTCTTGACTGCTACTTCCCTGAGCCTTGATTATGAACCCAAACAAGACAAAATCTTTGACAACTTCAATCTTTTCTCCATTTATCACGATGCTGCCTGTTGGACAAGTTGTGGGATTTGGGTCTTCACATTGGGTTGTAATCCACATGGAAGGCTGTCTTCCTGACCTTCATCAGCAAGTGCTTCGGGTGATGCTCACTTTCAGCAAGCAAGGTTTTGTTATCTGCAAAGTGCAGGTTGTTAATAAACCATTCTCCTCCCTGTTGCCTCTTTCTTCTTCATTTAATCCAGCTTCTCTATTTGCACAGCATGCAGATTGAATAAGTATGGAGAGAGTCTGTGACCCCGACACACACCTTCCTTGATTGTAAACCATGAAATATTCCCTCGTTCTCTTCTCACAACTGCATTAGAGCTTATAATTCTGAGCACCCTGCTTTACAGAATGCTAGGGAGGGCAATGCTACCCCCCAATCCATTTGCAGGATCCTCACATGGATGAAGCCTCTGTTGGGTGCTTTCTGATCTTTAACCAAGGATGTACATAATCTTAGCCTCAGGCATAGAATGCCCCAGAAAATAGAATACTTCCACCTCTCCCTGGCCAGTCTTTGGCGGGGGGGGGGGGCATTTTTCTCAGTGGGTTGCCTGGGTGTATCCTTGATGGAGATTAAAATGCTAGGGAGAGTCTGGGGGCCACAAAGTCATGAGTCATGCCCTTTCAGTCTTGCCCTGACTTCCTTGGTTGCAGGGTACTCCTGACCATCTTCTACAGGCTCCTGTCTAACAACGTGCATGTCCTAATCCTGCTTCTGGGGTCCCACACAAAACTGTGATCTCTTGATCTGCCACCAACCATACCTTTGTGACACCTTCCTTTGCCTTCTCATGCTCGTTTTAAAGGTCCATCTCTAGAAACTTTTGGACGCCATTTTGACCTTGTGCCAATGGGCTCCCTCATCTGGATGTGTCTTTCTGTTGTCTTTGTCTCTTTTAAGACTTAACAAATGTTCCCATTACAATATATTTGCGATGAGGTCTCTATTGTATCCTAAAACCCAATTGCTTTTTCATCCATGTACAGGGTTCCCATGAACACAATAATGAAGTGCTCTGGAATTTCCATTCTTCTCAAGGCTATCCAGAGTTTGCTATGATGCACCCACAGTTGAATATGTACACAGTCAACAAAATACCAGCAAACATCAACATGACTTGAGAAGGGTGAATTGGCAAGAGGTGCTACATACCGCACGGTTTAAGGAGAATCAGGAAAGTGGTGAGTGGAAAACAAGCATAGCTTTCTCAGCCTTTCAACCAGCGCTCATGCACAAAGCAGTAACAGGTAGGCTCTCGTGGCGAGTATAAGGAATAAGTTAGTTACCTAAGTGCTTTATGTGAACTAGGATAAAGGCACTTTTACCACGTTTCTAGGAATAATGGAGAATATATATATTTAATCTCCCATAGTTAATCCCAAATAGTTAATTAAATCTGCCCCCCAAATTAAACATATATATTACTTATAACTTATGTCTCTGTTGTACCGCTGAACGACTCTATGAGGAAGTCCTTTCTGTAGTTTCTGAAAAGATTAACATTGCTGTACATTAGCTTGCTTTTTCTTCCTCACCAGGAGGCAAATTGTACCTGTAACACACCTACGTCTTTCAGAAGTCTGATAGGCATATTAAAACATTGTTTACATGTTTGGAAGTAAACATTTTAGCCTATTATGAGCTTTGAATCACTTCAATTACAGCGTTAGTTCAGACGGTTGAATGGGAATGTATTGACCCTGCATATTATTATCCATGAAAATAATAGCAAACAAGGAATGATGTCTAGAAATGCTGTCAGTAAAATCTGGTAAAACCAAAAGAAATTTAATTCACAGGGTAATTCACATGACAAACCTTCATAGAATCAACGAGCTTTGATAAGAGAGCAGAGGTTCATGGTGAGGCTGAGACTGCGTTGAAAAAACAAAACAAAACTTGATTTTTAAACAGCAGCCACAGGTAGCGCAGCAGTAGTAGGAGGTGTGTGTGTGTGTGTGTGTGTGTGTATGTGTGTACGCTGGCATTGATGGTGATGTTTCATTACTCTAAGCCATCACAGTTTTGCTCGAAGCACCAGTGAGAGCTCCCTAGGCCTGCAAATCTCTGACAGTCTATTGTAATGCATTTCACCCAACTTATACATCATTTTGTAGAGACTAATGATTTATTACTGCTGTAATGAACTTCACAGGCATCAATACATTAGTATCCACTTTGAAAGGGACTTGTCAGGTCCCATTGGCATGCTGATCAGTTTACTATTGTTATTAATGACCCTGATCAGCTCTTTGGATCTATGAATAACCTTTTTAGAAGACAGAGGTCTTCCATTTGGAGGGGGGAAAATCAATGCATATGTAAAATAAAAATACATTCTGCTCTTGTTTCCGACATCAATGCATGCCAGGAGTTTTTGTTACACTCAAAGCTTAAAGCTTCAAAATTATTTTAAAGTCTGCCTAATTCAAAGTCTATTAAAGTGCTGGTAAATACCTTCTGAAAGGATTTTGTCATTTTAATTGCTTGACTCGGTGTTACTACATTATGGTGTTTTCTTTCTTCCTCTCTGAAGTCTCAGCTGGACCCTGGTGGTTTCACTAAAATCCAAATGACCATGTTCGGGCTTTCTTCCTTTATTTATTAATGTTCAGTGATGTCAGACATTTGACCTGTGAGGCTTTTAAAACTGACCTTGTTGCTTCTTTCCATTCATTAAACGACAACCTTTGCTCTCTTGTCATAAAAGATAAATGAAGATTCACACAATCTTTGTTTAAGAGAAGATTTATTGTTTACATTAATATAGAGTAAGTGGAAATATACCAATTATTTTTCAAGTCAATCGGATGTCTTCTTGGAGGTTTCAAACAGTTGCCTGTTTCTAATTTCTATATCAAAGAATAATGTCTCTCATTTCGGTAATTTCTATGTACTCAATGGAACTTTTAAAAAAAAGCAAATGAACTAGTTTGATGAAAATTGTTGGGTTTTTTTTTTCATGCTTTGTGTAGCCAACAAAGTATTTAAATTCACCAATATGATTTTACAAGAGATTGAAATTAAGTTTTTCAAACGACAGTTTTTATTCTCCCCAGTTATCACAATGATGTATGTCGGTTAGTATTCTGAGGCATAAAGCACAAACTACTATAAATTACAACAAAGATCTATTCATAACACAGTTAAGCAATTTTAGGAAGCTAGAACCCACAAAAATCATTACAGGAGGACACAAGTATCCACACAGTGGAACTCAGATTCCTACCTGTAGGAAGCTACAAGTCATCTTTTTATAATGTTATGGGGAATAGCTGTTTTGTGGACAATTGATTAAAAATGAGGTAAGAGCCTCAGTCCATTGTTTGTCAAAAATGATCAAGTGACCATGATAGTGCTTTGGGAGGCTCTTTTTACAAGACAAGCGAGAAACAATAAAAGGCGCTTCTCTTCATCACTTAAGCACTTCCTTTGGCCAGTGGTCTTTTATGGCACAGATTTTAATGGCCCTGTTTTCCCTGCTAGTAAGTACATATCTGGAAAATTGCGGAGTGAGGATATTTTGCCATGCAAGTTCACTAGTGCCTTTGTCTCCTAATAACCTCAAGATGGAGGTTATTATATAATATTCCCCCTTGACCAAGTGTTATTTGTCCCCTGGATGGCAACAACCCATGCCTGCCTAGCCTGCTCGTCCATCAGCTTTCTTCTCCCTGAGAGACTTTTAAAAATGAGTGTTTGTCAAAACAGCACCACTGAAGGGTGGCTGGGGCTGGTGTAAATCTTTAGCAGTTTGTGTTGCTATGTCCTCAGGGTGGTAATCAAGAGGTGTGTCCGTTTTGGATAGGGAAGTGAGGTCATCTCTGTGTGGTCCTCATCAATAATCTGTTGCTCTTGAGGAACACGTCCGTGAGAACATTTCTTTGTATACACGATTATGGTCGCCTATGACTACAAGGACAAAGAGCCCCTTTGAGGATCTTTGAGTCAAATTCTCTTTCACTTAGAAACTAATGAAGCAAATCAGGTAATTCATATGACTTAATAGCATGTAACCAAATGGCCTAGAGTCTTAACATTTTTAGTGTCTTATTCTATAATGTTGGTATTATCTACCCGTGAACAGCAAGATATATTTACTACAGCACATACTATGGCTTATTTAGCTAGCAGAAACCCCACAGCAATGAGGTTGTAAAGAACAAGCGTGGCGAAAGCGTGCGTGAATTTGTTGCACAGTCTTGCAGTCAGCAACCTCGGAGGCAAGTGGAACCGTCGCTATGAATCAGCTTCTGTTTGAGGTCTCTCCTTCGGCTCTTCAGAACGACGGCATGAGGAGTCGTTAAGGGGACCATCCTGAACCAAGGTGGCCGACTAAAGGATTCTCAGAGAGCAGTGGTTCTCAACCTTCCTAAGCCGTGGCCCTTTCATCCAGTTCTCATGTTGTGGTGACCCCCAACCATAACATTATTTTTGTTGCTATTTCATAGTGGTAATTTTGCTACTGTTAGGAATTGTAATGTAAATATCTGATAGGCGGGATGGACTTTCATTGTTACAAAGTGAGCATAATTAAACATAATGAAAGCATAGTGATAATCACCAAACAATATGCAATTATATATTGTGAAATATTGATGTGTGCTTCTAGTGGTTTTAGACAACCCCTGTGAAAGTGGCATTCAATATCCCCAAAGGGGTCACAATCCACAGGTTGAGAACCACTGTTGTAAGCACCAAGGCTCCCTTATTTTTTTGTAGGAACTTAGTATTACTGGGGCAGGAAGTAGCTGCCTGGGCATGCTACGTGTGTTTATAGTACATTGTCTAGTTATTTGTCATATATTAGCACAATTAGTGGGCCAAGATACAGTGTTATTAATAGGATATCTATTATCTAAAATAAAATATTTGAATGCACTACACACACACACACACACACACACACACACAAGCACTTATCACTGGGAAGTCCAGGAGTAGAAAAAAATTGGCAATTATAATAAAATGTAGAAAATTAATATGTAAAACCAAGGACCATTAATAATGTGATTATAAATGTTTATTACCAATCAATCAGAATATGTGAATTACAATACAGATTAGGCTTTACATCTTCCATACAATTTCTGTGGTAATTTTGTATAAATTTCTATATAGGGGAATTAGAATAATCACTAACAAAAACTCTATTGGCTTTCATACCTTACAAATAACTTTTATATATTTCTGCCAAATGGAAACCAGGAACTTTTGGAATATCTTAGTTGTAAGGTTTCATGAGCTCTGAAGGCATAGTGGTTACGCGTTGGGCTGCGAGGCACCAGGTTTGCAGTTTGAAACCACCAGTCACTCCACAAGACAAAGACAGGGCTTTCCATTCCCAGGAAGAATTACAGTCTCAAAACCCAGAGAGGCAGTGTTACCCTGCCATATGGGGTCGCTGTGAGTCACCATGGAGTCACTGGCAGCGAGCTGGAGTTTTTGAGAGTATACAGTCCTCTGGTGGTGCAACGGGATGCACATTGAGATGCTAACTTCAAGGTCAACAGTTTGAATCCTACTACTTGCTCCTTGGGAGAAAGATGAAGTGGTCTGCTACTGTAAAGACTTAAAGCCTCAGAAACCCCAAAGGGCAGTTCTACTCTTCCCTACTCTGCTACGAGTTGGAAGCAACACAATGACTGGGATATTCTGTCTATTTGTTTGTTGGTTTGTGTGCTTTTAATAGGACATGCTGAAGGAAGCCCAAAGTTCAACCCCAAAAGTGGGTTTGTATCACCTGTGCTTAACTGGTGAAGGAGGGGACAGATGATAATGAAAATATGTTGTCAAATACAAGGTCAGAATTTCTGTGGACAGCTTCCAGGGTCACAGTGGATCAATCAATTATCAGTCAAATTACTGATCCCTGGTCTGATTGGACTAACCCAACAAAAGGCCACTGTCCTTTTAAGCAGAGGGAAAAGAGAAGATGAGAATTCTATTTATCTCTGTGCATTATGAAATAGCATACATGGAAGGGAGGTGGCGGGTTATCTGGGAGTGTGCTGGAATTTGTTCAATATGGTATTCTAGCTCTCCCAGGCACTCTGCTTGCCACGGAGGTGAAGAGGCTGTATTTGGTCAAGCAAGGTGAATCCAAGGTTCTGCAATTTGTGATTTTATCCATTAAGAGTTAGTTAATAATGCATGTTAAGGTCTAACTTTTTTTTTAAGTTTAGGAGTTAAGCTATCTTTAATCTGGTGGGGATTGCTTTCCTCAAATATATAATCAGATTCAAACCTTCCAGGGCTCCTCAAACTTTTTAAACAGGGGGCCAGTTCACTGTCCCTCAGACCCGTTGGAGGGCCGGACTATAGTTTTAAAAAAAATGAACAAATTCCTACGCACACTGCACATATCTTATTTTGAAGTTAAAAAAAAAACCAAACGGGGCAAAAACACCCGGCGGGCCGCATGTGGCCGCGGGCCGTAGACTGAGGACGCCTGCTTTAGACTCTCTGCACAGGACTGGCGAGTGCTCTGTTCTAGGTACAAAGTGTGACTGTGAGTCAGAACCCACTTGACAGCACATAACAACAGTCACACTGGGTGGTGAGCTTTTTCTCACCAATGGCCTGTTCATATAGAAATAGTAGTTTACTGTGGCACTTAAAAGGCGTCACTATGTTAGTGGGGGTCTGTGTGTCGGTATCTACTGCCAGTGCCAAAGACCACCCCAAACACTTTTCAATGCAGATTTACCTATCACCTGTCCTTGATAGTTTTCCAACGGCTCTTTGTATCTTCATGATAGTGCCCGCATACCCTCATCTTCACCATGCAGTTAGTTTGATGTGTTTGTTACTTGAGTTTTACAGGGTAACTGCTATGTTTTGGCCTGAAAAGTTTGTGTGTCAGTGAGGGAATGAGCCCTTATAATATTGACCTTGCACAATTTGATTGGTACTCCCTTAAAATGCATTAAAGATAAATTCTGAAACTTCAATTGAAGTGATATTCTAGAGTAGAGAATTTGTAACAGCATAGACTTCAGTTGCATATTAAAAAATGGTTTCATCTACTACACAATGGTGAGACTGAGACCTTGAAGATAATTGCATATTGAGGTTTCAATGTCACAATTTAATCTCAATGGTTGTTACAAAATGCATGCTGCCAATTGATTCATATTACTGAGTTTAATACAGGGTCAGGATCTATGGAGTTTCTTAAGCTGATGTGTTTCCACTTAGATATTTTCAAATGGATTCAAATATCAGGTGAAATTCTGGGAATCCTACCCTCTGACCTCACATACCTTACATTCTTGACACTCAAGAATGAACCGATCAGGTGTTATAAAGAAAGCTATAGTAGAGAAGCGTAACATTTCATTAAAAGTATGGTTTACACTGGTTAGCTTATGAAATTGTTTTCTGCCATGAAGAGTAATTAGTCGAGAATGTTGACACCACAGTTCTGCTAGGTAGACAGCTTCAGAGAAAGGGATAGGTGGACCGTGGGAGGAATTTCTAACACATTTCCTTTATCAACAACTTTCTCAGGACAAATGAAAGAAAAACAAAAAGAAAACTCCCTTTCACTGAGTCAATATCCCTAGGACAGGATAGAAATGCCCCCATGAGTTTCTGAGATGGTCACTGATGGCGAGAGTAGAAAGCCCCATCTTTCTCCTGAGCTGGTTTCTGACTGGAAACCCCTGTTGTCAATAACCCAATCTGTAACCACTATGCCTCTGGAAAGGCGGAGGGCAAAAGGAGCCCCATTTCCTGGGTCATTCGTCTTCAAGAAGAGGAGACAGTGTTCCCTTAGAGCAGTGGTTCTCAACCTTCCTTATGCCGCGGCCCTTTCATACAGTTCCTTATGTAGTGGTGACCCCAGCCATAAAATGATTTTCGTCGCTACTTCATAACTATAATTTTGCTAATGTTAGAATCATAAAGTAAATATCTGATATGCAGGATATATTAGGAGACCCCTGTGAAAGGGTCGTTTGACCTCCAAAGGGGTCGCGACCCACAGGCTGAGAACCGCTGGCTTAGATGGGTTATTCCCATGAGTAATGAACCTGGACACATTTGAAAGACAATGAAACCTCCAGCCTGCTCCTTATAACAATTTTATTAGGAGAAATTGAACTATTTGAGGCGCAATCGGAGTGGAAAGTGGACTGCGCATGCATGCGTGTTTCTGAAAGTTAGTGAAGATTTTCCATGATCTTGAATTGCATTTCCCCACAAACTATTTCAAACCCCCTTTGCAGTCTGGAATGAGTTTCATCCTAAATATAAAACCAAGTAAATGGCAGAAATAGCATAGATCCCACCTGTAATCAGAAATCTATGTGTCAGGTTAAAGTAGTTACTCTTGAAATGCATCTGACAAGCAAGGAAAACCTATCATTCAAAGTTAAGAATGATAATTATGTATGACCCAAGCAAACCCAATTCACTACCATCAAGTGGATGCCAACTCATAGCAAACCCATAGGACAGAGTAAGGGTTACCCTGTGAGTTTCCAAGACTAACTTTAAGGCAGTAGAAAGCCCCGTCTTTCTCCTGTGACCATTATGTATAAAAGTTAGTAACTTCTAGACCTCATATTGGAATTACTGTATTATTTGTAGTAGGTGTATAATAAATTGTTTTGGGGAATTTTCATAATTAAAGCAAAGTCAACTGCAATCAAGAGTTTCACTTTGCTTTCCCTGCGGCACCATTATGATAGCTTCCATTTATTTCTTTTGCTTTCTTATACTGAATGACTCTTTCAATATGGTAAATAAATATCGTTGCTATACGGGTATTCTTGATAATTTATAACAGGAGCGACTTTGAAGTTTCCCTGCAAACATAGGCTGATGTTTAGGTGTAGATAAATATGTTTCATCACACTAAGGAAGCATCCATTGACTCTTATTTTAGTAAATTAAAAATAATAAAGTATGATTGTTAAATTTTGTAAAATATAACTATGACAGTACAGGTTTTCTCTGTGGATCCATTAATGGATCTTCTAATGTTAAGCTAGTAAATTGCCTGGCTAGCATCCCTGTAATCTATATTACCTGGCCATGCTATATTCAATATGGCTGATTTTCATTTATTTTATTTAGACTTTTTTAAACAGACCAAAAAGAAAAAGGTTTATTCAAATTCTAAGGTAGCTTTCAAAGTCATCAACAGATCAGCAGCTAAATTAATTTTTCCTGAAAGGCATAATAATTCATATCACTTTAAAATTATTTTGGTTAGTGACACATTTAATACAACTTTGTTTTTCCATGTAATGTGCTTGTATAAAAGAAGCCTTTAAAAATCTCCTGCTTTAGAATTTTCTGAAAAGTAAATCAGATGACCCGACTTTGAGAGGAACAAATTAGAATGAGGGGTAAAAATTTATTAACACTGGTAAGTTTAAGTAGAAAGAAATTGGACCACTCTCTATGTACAAGTGGTGGACACCTCAAGAGGTAAATATTGAAGGCAACGTCTGTCTCTATGTTTTAAAAAATTTTCATTTTAAAGTTTATGGAATAAACAACAACAAAAGATGTTGCCTAGAAATGATCAGATTCGAAGAAAGCAAAGGAGCTGAGATGAGAAAGCTCAGTTATAGATGCAAAGTTACAATTGAAATATTTAATAGTACAGAAATGTATTTTAACATTCTTCATGAGAGTTAATTTTCTCTTTGGCTTGAGGCACTCAATGAAATTCATCATGTGCATAGTAAATCTTCCTGTTTGCTCTAGAGCATGTTAAAGGAATTATACTGCAACAAGTAGACACATAAAAATGAAATCCTTCAATGGCTTAGAAATTAGCTGGTGAACAATGGTTTATCAGTTCCTGAAACTATTTTCCCTATTCAAAAACTTCAGTATATTTAAGTACCCTTATGGATCAGATGGGTAACGCTTAGTATCTGTACTACACTTCATGATATATATGCATGCTTCAGAAATCCTTGAGAAAAAAAAAACAAACAACCCAAGACTTGCTTAAAGTAAAAAAAAAAGGAACATATCAGAAACAGTGCCAACATATGTACAAAAATACTTGATACAATTGATAAATGGAGTTATAAGAGCTGTAAAATTCCCTTATAAACTGATCTTAAAAAAGAAAAAGAAACAAACGCCACAATTCTTGTGATAACAGAGGTGATATAGCTATGGTTTGACTAATAAAAGGCTCAGTAGCTTCCTGTAACATGTTAAACACTTTTCACTCCCTCTTCCACAATTTCTTTCTTTTTCCTTGTCTCCTCTGCCATCCAAAACAAAGAAACAATCCAAACACCTGATGGCCTATCACTTTTGTTCCTATAAGTAGTGTGTACTAAGGAACTCAGATGAAACTGTTTTAAAAAGCAACAAGCTGGGAAAACCCACAGTTGCATTTAAGAATCTGTGATAGCAATAACTCAATGAACTTTAGAAAAAATCCAAATGAAAGGATTTGGAAGATTCGTAAGACATCTGAACACGTCCTGCTGGTCACAGCCGATCTAAGAATGTAAGCAGCGCCTCTCAGGGAGACTGCCCTGGCTATTGCTCTCCATCAAAGTAGAGAAATGCTTCTCCGAAGCAACAGATGATTAAGTTGAATAAAAAATGATTTCGATGTCCCATGTGTGCATAAGGAACATAGTTCTTTCTTTTTTTTTTTAAACATTTTATTAGAAAAGCTGGTGGGTTAGAACTGGTGACCTTTTGCTTTGAAGCTGAGCATTTTAATCACAGTGCCACCAGGACTCCCTTAGGAACCTAATTCTTTCAAAAAGAGCTCTGAATCCTGTCTGGTTAGAAAGACTTAACCCGTCTCAGCGCTTGAGATGTGATTTTCTCTTCTCTCACGCTTATAAACAGATGCCCCCTTTAAGACATTTCAGGTTTGCATAGGCAGGGCTAAGTGAGAAATCAGGCGCCGGGCTATTCCATTTGTTTGCACCCATGTGATTGTAAGGGTTGCATGCAGCAGAGCTAACAAACTCAACTTCCAGGAAATCCCACACTCCTTCTTCCATTTCCTTTAGGCCTGCACTGGTTCCAAGAGTGCTCTCCTCCAAGACGGTCAAGGCTAGGGTTGCATCTTTGATGGCTGGGTTCTCATGGTCACAGTACTTGTAGAAGATCAAAGTGGAGCCAGCAGGCAGTAATGGAAGTGTTTTACCATACCCAATTCTGACCACTTAGGAATGCATGGCTCAGTTCCTGGTCTGCCTCTTCCTGAACAGCATCTCCGTCCTGAGCAGCTTTGTCTGCCCCATTCAACTGGAGGGTACAGAGTTTGGGAAGATGACTCATCCGCTTCAGAAAAAGGAAAGTCCCATAACCCTCTCCTGGTCGTCCCTGGAGACTGCAGCAGCACAGGCTTCTTGAAGGGCTGTGGCTGGAGACCCCCAGCCCTTGGTGCCCCATCTCCATGGCCTTCTGGTTATTAAGGCTTTTGTGCCAATGTTCACTAGTGAAATTGGCCCGAGCTTTATTATATTTTTCACTTCTTATCATATTTTGGAATTTCTATTATCTCACTTCTACAAGAAGATTGCAATCCCCTTTTCTCATGATGATTTGAACAATGTAAAAATATTAAAAGTAACTATTCTTTCAATCTTTGTTGGAATTCCCCTCTAAACGCATATAGATACTCTGTTATTTATATTAAGGGAGGGCAACTTTGACTGTATTTTTACAATCTTGAATTTTAATCTCTTCTGGGGTAACTTTTAAATGACATTTTCCTAGATTTTTCTAAGTCATTTCCAAAATTAGACAAAGTAGTCTCTTGATTTTCTTAAACTTGTATGCAATTCTGCTTATTTAATGTACTTTAATTTCCTCAACCAATCTATTTTATTGTCTTCAAAATTAAAATTTCAATTCTTTTTCAGTTCTATTGTTTGTGCTTCAAATTTGCTGTTTTTTACTTTCATCTTTGGTTTTCTTAAGCCCATCCTGTTGCTTCCTTTCTGAATTACCTGATGCAACTTTTACACATTGATTTAATTTCTAGACAGCATATAGACTTACTAAAGGAGAATGACTATGATTTTAATTCTAAGCAATTAAATATTTTAATTGGTTCTTACATGCCATATTTTATTTTCATTATTTTTGGCAACTCTATACTTAGATTGAATATATAGAAGAAAATATTCCATTTATAATAGCACCATAAAATATAGCAAACAATAACTATTATGCGTCAGAATTGACTTGATGGGATTGTGTTTTGCTTTGCTTTTGTCTCAGAAACTTAACAAGAATTATGCAAGACAGAGAAAAATCAAAGCAAAATCATCATTAAAGGTCATTAAAGATGGCTTGAGGAAACAGAGTACATACATGCTCTGTTCTTAGAAAGGCTTATTATCATTAACATGTCTACTTTCTGTACATTAATTAACAAATTATATGATATGCAAACAGATATTTTAAGAAATTACATTTAGGCTGGCTAAGTTCAAATAAGGAGCTCTGGTGGTACAGTGGTTAAGCAATTGGCTCCTGACTAAGATTTCAACACCATTTCACCACCACTCGCTGCTCTGAGGGAGACGTGGCAGTTCTCTTCTGCCCTCGAGGGCCGCTGGGAGTAGGAATGCACTTAATGTAATGGCTCTACTTGGTTGGAGGGAGAAGCTGAGCTCAAATTAAAAAACCAAAAACAAAGGCAACCAATGAGGAATGAGCAGTAAGAAAGTAAAATATATTGAAGCACTTGAAAAATCATAGCAGTACATTATTTGTACAAGAATAGACATAATAGGATTATCTGGAAATAGACTTTACTTGCAAATTAGGATTCATTATCCAGAAGTGGTACCTAAAACCAATGAATCAAGGATGGACTGTCCAATATATGGCACTAAGACAACCGGCGAGCCAATTCGGGAAAAAACAAAACAAAACAAATTTAAACTGAATCCCTATGTCCCATTTATGCCATAAGTTCTACTAGTAAATGTATAGAGAAGGAAGCATGGATTGCTCTCTCTTCTGCTACATTGATGGAAATCCAAAAGTCTAATAAGGCTAATGGAAACAAGTACTTCCATAAGTAGTTCATAGGGCTATAAATTGGTGCAATATGTATACAGTGCTATCTATTAAAATGAAAAATGCATACATTTTAATCCAGAAATTGAGATGTACCTGCACACAAAGAAAATGTTTACATCGAGTTCTTCATTACAGCATTATTATGATAGTGAAAAACTAGAAACAAAATACCTTTCAGTAGAAGACTGATTACTTGAATTAGGAAGCATCCATTGATGAAAACACCATACAACAATTTGAAAAAGAAGGAAGCAGCCATTTCTGTACTCATGTGGACACATCTCCAAGGGAAAAAAACATAATATTGAAACAGTACTTTTTTCTTTTAATGAAAACGTGGAGGAAAATATCTACAAGCCACAGAAGGAGACAAAAGTATCAAAGTCAGCGGTTACCGATTTTAGGCAGGGGAATTGGGAGGATGATGTAATAGGAATGGAATTCTCTCTGATTTTAGAATTAGGTGAATTTATTATTAATTCAAATAATTTATTCGTAGCTCAAAAGTTAAATTAAAAAAATTTTTTTAAACCCCAAATAAACCCTCTGCAACATGGTTGATTCTGACTCATAGTGACTCTACATAGACAACTGGGTTACCATACAGATTTTCTCAGCCTGTAAATCTTTACAGGAAGGAGCAGACAGCCACTTCTGTCTTCTTCAGAGCAGCTGATGGGTTTGAACTACTGACTCTGCAGTTATTTCACCTAATGCCTAACCCACAGCACAGCCAAGGTTCCTTAAAAGAGAAAAACAGCCACTGCCATGGAGTCGGTTGCAACCCGTAGTGGCCCCTTAGGTCCCTCAGGGTTCCTAAGGCTGTAAGCCTTCAAGGGAGCAGGAAGGCTCATCTTTTTTTCTGAGGAGCAGTTGGGAAATTCAATCTGCTGACCGTGTAATCACAACGCCATCCACGAGGCCAGCAAGACTCGTTAGTATTCGAAATCTGTTCAATGATATCCCCAGGGAGTCCCGGAGGCAGGGGGCTATGCTCTGGGCTGATAACCTTAAGGTCAGCAGTTTAAAACCACCAGCTGCTTTGTGGAAGAAAATGGAGGCTTCCTACTTCCGTAAGGACTTAAGTCTCAGAGACCCACATGGACAATTCTACTCTGTATTATAGGATTGTTATAATGACGGGACAATGTTAGCTGCAAATAATTCAAAGTTAGGTTTCAAACTGACAAAAGTGATCTCTAAACAGTATTACAAAAGCCAAGTTTCAATTTGAAAAGTACTTGGAGACTCTATTTGTTATGATATATGACACACACTTTACCAAATTGATATGTATTTTTCACTAGAGGTTAGGTATGAAAATATAAAGTATTTTTTAGAAGTGGCAAATCAGGAAAGTGAGGTATATTCATCTCACACATTTTGCAAAGCAGTTGTGCCCATAAATTTGATTACCATCTTCCTTTTGATCTTACTAATAATAAGATTTATTTGCTAATACTAACGTATTATTCAACAAAGATGAGAAGCCATATGTACAAACTATGCCATTACTCTACACTAGGGAGAATTCAAAGAAGAATTTGATGTGATTATTATATTCAGAAATCTTAAATATAAGAGGAGCTTTTGACACACATTAACAATTAAGAAACGCTGTAAAAAGTGTAACGTGAGTGAAACTATTGAGAATACAGTAGCAGTTAGCAGACTGTGCCCACTTGAGAGCATGAAAGAGATAGCAGACTGGAAACTTGCATGGCAGGCAGAATTTCAGTGAGCAAAGGTTTGGCACGTAGAACATCCTAAATAGCATTCATTTCAAATGGGCAAGAAAGCACAGGGTGCTGCTTTACTAGTGTGTAGGAGCGTGTTGCGAAATACAGGCTGTAATGGGAGAATGTCGGTTGATGGTATAGGACCGCACGCAGAGCAGACCACCAAGTCACATAACGCCAAGGAAGAGAGGACCACCAATTTGCATAACTCTGACATGTACATACCACCTAATGGTTGCCTGTGCAGAAAAGAGAGAGAAGAAGTAATTTAAGGCCTTAAAATGCTTACTTTGACAAGAGATAGTTTATCTTGGATAGTTTCTTGCCATTGTTGTAAACCTACACTGAGATGGTGTTCCCTGCCATGTCCAGGAAGCAATACTGTGTGAGCAATAGTGTAGAGTCAAAAGCCATAGAATTTGAATACATACACGAAGCAGAACAATTATAGCTAGGTTTCACTTCTTGGTATTAGGAAAATAAGTACAGCACGAGTAAAGTTAGGAGGAAGTAGGTTTAGCAAGGAATTTGCTACAAATGAAGTGCCCTAGCACTGGTGGCCTAGTTCTTCCATGCTGGGCTGCTAACTAAAAGGTCAGCAATGAGGCTTTCTACACACATCAACAGCTAGAGTCTCAGAAACCCACAGGGGCAGTTCTGCCCTGTGCTGTGGGTGACCAAGTCCACTCACTGTCAGTGAGGTGGGTAAGAAAGGGTTGCTATGAGTCAGACTTGACTCGATGGCCTGAATGGCACATGGATATTTTCCCCTAGGAAACTAAAATTATGCAATTAGATTTTAAAATAAGATTGAGGTTAGAGACAGGGAGGCGTTAGTCTCTTAAGTTGGGGGATGGCTCCAACTGTTGGGTAGGTTGAAATGATGGGAAGCAGACACAGACTGATGCACATATACTTTGAACTGGCTGGAGAGATGAGGCCCATGAGAAGTCAAAGGCACAGAATGACATTCCAGACGGAAGTGATTAGTCAGCATTATGTCCCTGTCTCTCTGCTCCATGCCCTGGGGTTTTACATTGAGCCAACGGAGACTCAGACAGAAAGAGAGCCAGTCCACAAGAGGAAGGCAAGATCAAGAATGTCCAGTGATTTGCAAAGAAATACAAGTCACTTTGAGATTCCAGGTAGAGGAGGAGGAGGAGGAGGGAGAGGAGGAAGAAGAGGAGGAAGGGAAAAAAGGAGAAGAGGCAAGTTAAGTCACTTTAGCCAACTTGGAAAAATCTAGTTTTCTTTTAGGAAAACAAAAGATCTAAACACCTTTGTAGGTGGAAGGAAGTCAGCCCAAGTGAGAAATGCATACTTAGACGTCTGGAAAGGTAGAGAATACATCTAGGCATGCCAGTCAGTAATAAAATCGGGAAATTTCTTCCTCAGCAGCCAAAAGGAGGAAATATGAGTCATGGTCATGTTGTGTGCTTCACATATTCCCCTCTTGGGATGTGTAATTGTGGGAGAACGCAGGCATGGAAAGTGGCAGGACCTAACGCACTCAGAGGTGAATGGTGAGCAGCATATTCCGACCCACGGGGGCTCCTCACAGAGCCCCCCCTCTCCATCAATCCACTCTACTGCCTACAACGGAGGAGAACATGGGTAAGGCTTCACGTTCATTTACGATGGGAAATAGGAACATCGATCGAATCTTTGTTAGATAACTATGCTTTATTCATGGCATGGCATTTAAATCTCTTGTTGAGTAAAAAGCACCGGGAGATGGAGTCTTGAACGTGGACATAGCTGAAAACCGAGGAGGAACTCTCCCTGGTCTCCTAAGATCTACTCTACGTGTCCTGCTGCTCGTTCTGCTTTCGCCAGGGTCGTCGTGGGCAGGATCTAGGCTTAGTGTTTCTGGCAAATAATGCTTCACACAGAGCTAGATTCTCTGTTTCTTATTGATACGGATTGGTCAGCTACAGATATCACCAGTTTCTATGACCTAGCACATTATTCTAGGCCATATACATTCATCGCGTGCCGTAGAGGAAATTAGAAATGGAGATTGATCGTGTCTGAGGAGGGGGAAAAGAGTAAGATTTTTACAAATTTGGTTTAATAAAACAATCAGATAAAATGAAGCATTGTTCTTGGTGGAAATCTTTTCTACAGAGTTTCATCATCAAGCATTTTCACGATGTCAACAATTTGCTGCTGTTATTCTTGCTGCACTTCATTCTCTGCTCTACTTTCCTTGTATCGGGAACAAGCTATGTTTACAGTCACAAGGAGGTCTAACGTCTTGATTTCAACAGTGGTTCATTTGTAGCTCTCTCGGTGTGATGCTAGGGGTCCACATAATATTGGACAAAATTCTAGGATGTACAAAGTTCTCTCCCAGGCACGTGTTTGAGGAAGAGAGGGGAGGAGCTGGAGGAAGAAGGAGAGGAGGAGCAGAGATCGGGGATATTTTCCTCTCGACTTAAACTGCTTTTCCTTATCGATGTTCAGTTTCCCGCATTTGTTGTACGGTTCCGATATTCGTTTGGAACCCATTGTTTGTAGTTAAAGGAAGAAAGCTACTAACATTGTTTCCAAATCGGATAAAAAAGGAACACCTAGGACTGTGGGTTTCCTGGGAACTGTGGCTGCAGCGCTTCAGCAGTGTGCTCGTTAAGAGACGTGTAACTCACAGACCTGGCTAAATGAGACTGGGAGGAAGCCGTACACACCAGCTTTGGCTGAATGTATGGACCGCATTGCTTTCTCTCATTCACACTCCTCCATCCCCACCCCATCCAGAATGGGGCTTTGAAAAATATTGTACTGAGAATATGCCACTTAATATTTTAGCCTGATTTCTACCTGATTCTGGATAATCTTAGGCAAGTCACTTAAATCTCTTCAAATTAAGTAACTTGGGGAATGGATATTAGGAGAGGAAAAATGAAGGCAACAATATGCAAAATGTTTCAGAACTATGTAATTACCCAGTCACAGAAATAACTAGAATAGAATAATTTATTAGTCCAATACCATATGCCTCAGGTGAAAAATGTCTAAGTATAAATAAATACACTGTATTACAATAACATGCCGGTTTATTAACTTTTCTCTAGCCGTCATTTAACCCAGCTCTGTGTCTACAGTAATTTGGTTAAATTATAATTTTTCATGTATATCATAAATTATGCTTCAGGTTACACAAACACATGCACACACGTGCATTTTTGTGTTTTGTTGTGTTGCATTTTTGTTATAAACATGGGAAAATATTGAATTATCAGCACTTTATTTCCCGGCTAGAGGAAAATACCCCTGTCTCCAAAGAGATGATCCATCTCCTGAGATGATTTTTTCACGCAAACATTTCCCATTTCCAGATGATCTCCACTCTTCGGGTGACACCTGCATAATGGCCATCGCCATCGCTAGTGTTTTCAGAGAGTTCTTTTCCCTAATAATTTAAAAATAGGGAGCAGTGAAATTATTTATTTCTTACTGAGACAATGTAAAAGCATTTTTAATAAAGCAACCAGCTCACCCACTAGCTTATAAAGTTCACGATTAGCTTCCTCTGATGGTTTTTCTTTTCCTTATAAATACCAATGAAGTGCTTCATTAAACTAAGTCAATTTTACATGGGAGAGAGTAACAAAAGGTTTCAAACCTTTTATTTCAAGAGGCAATTGAAAATCAAATTTGACCTCAAGATAATTTAAGATAGGATGTGAAAGCAATAGGAATGAATTTAAAAGATGGATGTATAAATTCATGAAGCAGTAAATTCAAAATATGCTCCGCATCTTAGTGAGCAGGAACGCTGAGAGCAACTGTAGGGAAGAGGTGGGCGGTCCTCACTTCCCTTGATAACGTAGATGAACTGTTAACATATAGGTTAAGAATAAGGATCACCTTTTAACTGAATATCAATCTCTTTTGCTAGAGTTAACTGGCTTTTTATTTAGTTTTTTGAAACCTTGATTTGCCAGAATACCTCCCTTGTTTTATAATTTTGTTGAAAATATTATTAAATTGTTCTCAGGTGTCATGAAATGATATAATAATGGCCACAGTTTGATGTCTTTTTAATTTTTTAAATAGAGGTTCCTTTACCTCCAGTTTGTTGGTGACCTAATATATTAATTTGAAGTGTCATTCAAGATTAATAAAACACTTTGAGTGGAGTTATACTTGGCTTCAAGTCTAGGGTTTGCTCAGTTTTTTTAATAGATACTGAATGTAAAGGAGTAGAAAAATGAGCAAATTAATGTTAGTTTTGACAAACTATCATGTTTTTAGAAGACTAGCTTATATTAGCCCGTTTTTTAATAGTTTCTCTCCCTCATGGTATAGGGCTTACTCTTTGGCCTGCGGTCACCATGGTGGTCAGCAGCTGGAAGCTGCCGGCAGCTCTGCGGGAGAAAGACAGGCCTTTCTACTCCTGCGAACAGTTCCGGTGTCAGAAACCTTCAGAGGCGGGGGGTACAGTCACTGTGAGTCCGCATTGACTCGATGGCAGTGAGTTTGGTTTTGGAATGTGCACACTAAGAGCAACTCTCATTATTTATTTTAATAGTCTGATCCCTTGGAACTTTACTAGACTCTAGTTAAGCAACCCTCCTATTTTAAAGGTATGGTTAATTTTTGAAAATATTGAAAAAGGATTTGGATTCTAAAGTAAATTTGTATGCAAAGTATTTAATTTACCATCTATTTTATATGAATTTTACACAGAGAGGATATAAAAGTCAACCACGAATAAAGCTATGCAGAAGAATATGAAGAAAATTTGGAGACGAATAGTCCTGTGGCTGATGATGTAGTGAGTCAATTGTTACCATTCAGCGCTCCCTAAAATACTGGATATGATAAAGCATCCAGTTTTTTGTGTGCTGCTCTAAACCAAAAATCTAAGTGACTGCATTTGGACTGACTTGAAAAGTATGTGAATCTGCTTTACTCCAAAAGAGTCAAATTGTCACAAGTCAGCAATTGTTCTACGTCAGAAGATGCTACAGTGTCTACTTTTAGTGATTATTTTTATTTTTAGCAGTCTCACTGACACACAGCTCACGCATCATACATTTCCCTAATTCGTTCACTTTCATAAGAGTGTGCAACCATCACCACTGTCAGTTCCAGGATATTTCTTCTTCCTGGAACTCCTTAGCTCTCAGTTCCCCGCCCACCTCTTCTGCTATAATCATTCGAAACTCTTTACCCAACTCTTGTCTCTAAAGGTTTATCTGTCCTGGCTTTCATATACAGAAAAACACACAAAATCCAAACAAAACACGGTCAAGCCAGCCAACAGTGACAGAATGAAACAGAGAAAAACGTTAATCAAAAAGTAGAAAATGCTAAAAACTGGAACTGTTATATAATGGATCATCAAATGGCAGGGACATCAAGTCACAAAGGGCTGCATTTTGGCCTATCGGCCATGCAGTAACCCACCCTACACGGTTCTCTGATAGCAGGGCCCCCCCATCTCTGGTTCATGGTTAGAGGGATTCATCTGAGGCTGACTCTGCCTTGGAAACTCTGGACTTTCGCTGTCATCTGTGCTGTTGCTGTTAGGTGCCATCCAATCAGTTCTGGCTCATAGTGACCTGTGCACAACAGGATGACACACTGCCCAATCCTGCGCCATCCTTACAATTGCTCCTGTGCCTGAGCCCATAGCGGCGGCCGCGGTGCCAATCCATCTCATTGAGGGCCTTCCTTTTTCACTGCCCCTCCACTTTCCTGGCATCTCTAGCCCTCTGCAAAACAGATGCTCAGAATTTAGGCTCCAAGTTTGGTTTTTATTATTTGCAATTCTCGAACACATAGGATTCTATTTTTCTTCTGTGTAGACAGAACTGATGCCTCAATTTAGAAGGCTGCTTGTTTTGACAAGCCTTTAAGACCCCAAGATGCTATTCTTTCTAATAGCGAGGCACCATCTGCTTTCTTTACTAGACCTGGATCACTTCATGGGGGCAAGCATAGAATTTCTCCCCTCCCCCATAACATTACACATTATTTTAGTTGGGGGTACTCTGGAACCAACATTGCAGTTTTGCTTTATTTACTTTAAAAATTGCTGGACAAAATTTCTCTAAACCTAAGGTGTTCAATACACTAGATTCGAACTCACGATGACTTCAGGTACGACAGAGTAGAACTACTCCATGGAATTCTATTACCTCCTTCAAGGTACACTGTGAAGATTGATTTATGTATGAGCAAATGTACCTGATATAGAGTCTGATGCATAGTAAGTGGTTTATAAAATTTTAGAATAGTTTGTCGTATCTCCAGGGTCTTGTACCAGATGTTTACTAATCACACGGTGGTGGTTTGAGCTCATCCAGCAGTGCTATGAAGAAAGAGCTGGTGGTCTGCTTCTACAAGGCTCCATGCACACCTCCACAGGGGTCAAGAAAACCCTATGGAGAAATGCTGCTTTATAACACAGGGAGTCTCCATGAGTCCAAAGCTAGAATATTCTAAAAAGATTTAAAGGTACACTCAAAAAATGTTTGATATACTTTCTGCTGTTATTTTTCAGTATTATTAAATATCTAGTGGTTTTTTTGTTTTGTTTTTGAAGTTTCTAGTGTTTATGTAACTTTGATTGACTAAATTCTATGTCTGTTACTTGGGCATGTGGAATAGGTCCTTGTTACAATATAATACCGTAAAAACACACTGTGGCCCTGCTTACAGGGAGACACAAGGACTGGAGACTAAGATGCATTAGAGCAACATAGCAGAAATGTGTATGTGTGTGTTTGTGCATGCGTACATGTGTGTCTATTCTATTCTACCATAGGAAGTCCTATTCCAGTACTCTCTCCCATACCAGTCTTAGTACTATTACCTAATATGTTCCGCATGACAACTTGCATAAGGATAGGCACCACACCCACTATTGATTCACTATTCTGCATTGTACACAAATGCATACTGAGATTTATTTCATGAAGACATTCCTGAGTAAGGGGTGAGCCATATGCAGTGTGTCTCAGTAGCAGGAAGAGAAGTAAGACATTTTCTTTAAGGTCTTTTGTTTGCCAGATGTGCTCTTTTTTTTTTTTTAACTTAGACGGCAACCCCCACTTTTTATAGTTTTTATCATATTAACCCTAGGGATATTTATAAAACCTATTACTAATCATTTGATATGCCTTAAGCATCATCACTGATGATTTGAAAACTCAGTGTTTACACAAGATGGTAAAATAGCCATTTAAAGACAGTAAGTTCCAAAAGCAAAATCTATCGATATGAAATTCTTTTCCTGAAATCATGATCACCTTTTAAAAAAATAATTATCACTATTGTACAGCGATAAAGTAAGATTACTTTAAATTACTATTCAAATGACTCTTTTCATAATGTTCCTGTCTGAATGAACAAAAATTGGCAACTTGGATGTAGAATACCTGGAAACTATAAAAAGAGTAAACATGTCAGGAAATAATAATATCCTGTGTAGCCTGTGGCTTTGGGATACATTCATAAAGCTAAGCTGTCCATTGGAAGTACATGTCAACCACAGGCATTTAGGAACCCATTTTATGGAAAAATTTACTGCTCAAAATCAAACTGTAACACCCAAACATACTAAAACTCAGTAATGCGTTCTTTGCTTCTTTTTGACCTTCTGTTGTTGCTTATTTAAAGCTCCTGCCAACCGTCAGCGATGGAATATTCATGAGGCTGTAGTCTTTCCAAGACTAAAGTGTTAGATTCTGTCACTTTTTCATAGCTGACTGTACAGCGGATTTCATTTAAATAGAACTCTTTAAAAAACATTTCCTACATACTTGAGTCACTAACCATTGTGGTTCAACCATGAGTGTAATTTTCATGAATGACAAGCACCATTCGCCCTCTTACCCTGAATATTTCTTCAAAAATAATTATTCCACTAGTGGCTTGGCAATCAATCAAAAGATTGGAGAGGTCCAGATGGCTTATATGGGGAAAACATTTTCACATTAAATGTCCTAATACTAAAATAAAACATTCAATTTGAATTTAATACTGGTTTCCTATAATCACAAGGTAATTTAATAATACATTCTTATACTACAGCAATAATGTAACAACTGAGGAAAAAACCTGATGCTTTCATGAGAATATTTCCCGTCACTTTTCTCCATTAAAAGTCCTTTGCTAGTAAGCACACCATAAGCCCATGTAGGCTGCAGCTCATCATTGTAGGGAAAAATGAGAAAGAGATTTCAATTTGGCTCTCTCAGCTATACAGGATTATTTTGAATATAAGTTTTATGTTCCAGAGGGATTCTGTCATATTAAAATCATTGTTAATCATATCAATTAAGCTCTTCTTGGTATTTTAATCTACATATTTGCAAATTCTTATCAGTGATTAATATCTGAATTATCTTTGTGTTTTATTATTCGTGTATTTATGTAAAAAAAGCAGGCCCTCACTTCTCAAAGTTGTCCTCTTTAATAATCAGATGTGCTGAAAAACTACATTTTCATTCTAATGGGCTAAAATTAACTTCTGTAACTAACATTAGTGCTAATGCATAAAGATCAAAGCAACATTTACTCTACAGAATCTATAATTTTCTCTAGGAAACAACTCAGACCGTCTCTGACCTCGGGATTTCAGTTCTCTCGTGTGTGACCTAGTCTTATAAATTGATCACTTAGGTTTACAATATCTTCTCATTTGTTTAGCAACTACTATATGCTAGAGCAGCAGTTCTCAACCTGTGGGCTGTGACCCCTTTGGGGGTTGAAAGACCCTTTCACAAGGGTCGCCTAAGACCATCATAAAACACATATTTCCGATGGTCTGAGGAACCGAGACACCGTCCCTGTATCAGTCTCCAGGCGATCCGCCCACATGCAGATCCGCCCACATGCGGCGTGAAGACTGTTACCCATGCTACACCATGCTTCAAGACAACATTTCCTTTATTTGTCATTAGGAATAAATATTTCCCAATATGTAATTACATATTGCTTTTGCGATGAATCACTATGCTTTCATTAAGTTCCATTTGTAACCATGAAAATCCATCCTGCATATTAGATATTTACATGACGATTCACAACAGTGGCAAAATGACAGTGATGAAGTAGCAACGAATATAACTTTATGGTGGGGGGGTCACCACAACATGAGGAACTACATTAAAGTGTCGCGGTGTTAAGGTCCAGGAGCGCTGTGCTAGAGACTTCTACACACTTCATTTCTAGTTATACTCTGAGGTAGACCCTGGGATTCCTTTTCAAGCAAACGGGCTCGAAAGACGGGGTGATGAGGCCAGATGGCAGTCAGACGGAGCCCCAGCTCCAGGACTGCGCTCCGGCCAGTGCACTCCGTGCTTCCCGAGATTCGGCCCTCCTTAAGCCGCACGGTCCAAATCGCTCGCGTTCACACAGTCAAGTACTTTGTGAACTACAAAGAGCTGTAAGGTAGAAACGAACAGAACATTTCTCGTGTTGCACTTCCCTATCTGCCAATACACGGTTTAACAACTGTTGTAGACAATCATTTTAGGAGAAATATGATTCTTTACATGTAAAGAATCTTTACATGTAAAGAATCACTCACAATAAAGTCTATTTTGATAAATGGCGATCTCGTACAGACCAGCGAAACTATACTTCATTTTTTTAATGGAATAATTTTGGAAGGCTTTTCTTCTGACCTGCCTTTGAATAAACTAGATCTTTGACCATTTTAGGTAGTAGCTAAGTATGTGCCTCTCTTGGGCCACCTAAAATAGTAAGCATTCTAAATTCTAAAATGTTGGCCAGAGTATGAGATTAAGCTCAATCATTAAGGAAATATACATTGCATTTCACTTAATAAGTGTGTTGAGACTTGCTCAATCAAAGCCACATCTGCGTCTCATACAATTGTGATAGTGTGATCAAATGACAATGTTTACAGCTCAGCACGAAGAGCGCTGCGTTAGTTATGTGACTAACAAGGAAGGGAAGATCGTTAATCTAGTTTTAATTAAAAGAAAAATTTAATTATAAGAATTATAAAAATTTTCATTATAAGAAAACTTCAATACCCATCCTGAAGCGAAGGGCTGAGGCTGTAAGCTGAAAATTCAGCTGTAACTGAAAACATTATCAGTGAAAAAGAAATGTGCTGCAAGCCTGCGTTGCCTCCTTTCAACAGATATATCTTCTTTTTAAAAATCATTTTATTGGGGGCTTGTACAACTCTTATCACAATCCATCCATACATCCATTCAACAAATATATCTTCAATGTCCTCTTTAGATGGACTTAAAGGTAGCGCAAGGTTGTCATTGTAGGGAGGTGACTCTTTTGTTGCTATCTATATGGGTAATTATTCTGTATAATTTTTTCCCATTTCACAGAGATCAATAACATTCTCATTTTCCTCTCTCTTATAATGAACTTGCTCTGGTTCAGGCTTGAATTGAATGGTTACTTACAGACAAAGAAGTCTCTACTATTTACCCAATGGACCCAGAAAAAGTATTTTTTCAACCAGAGATAATGTTATCATAAAAATGAATCACACTGCTGAA